>NW_023367252.1:0-41630 GCF_902167145.1 Zea mays
AAGAAAATAGCCATGAATGACCATTTTCAAAAATACCAAAGGCTAACACGTACGGATTTTTGACCAAGAAATGGTCTCCACCAGAAATCCAAGAATGTGATCTACGACAAGGAAACATATGTGGGGTGAGGTGTATGAGCCTCTGGTCGACGATCAATGGCCACACAACCCCCATTTTGCCGAAAATAGCCATGAATGACCATTTTCAATAATACCGAAGGCTAACACGTACGAGTTTTTAACAAAGAAATGGTTTCCACCAAAAATCCAAGAATGTAATCTATGGCAAGGAAACATATGTGGGGTGAGGTTTATGAGCCTCTAGTCGATGATAAATGGCCACACAACCCCCATTTTTTATGAAAATATCCATGAGCGACCTTGAAAATAGCCATGAGCGACCATTTTCAATAATACTAGAGGCTAACACCTACGGATTTTAGACCAAGAAATGGTCTCCACCAGAAATCCAAGAATGTGATCTATGGCAAGGAAACATATGTGGGGTGAGGTGTATGAGCGTCTGGTCGATGATCAATGGCCACACAACCCCCATTATTGTCGAAAATAGCCATGAACGACCATTTTCAATAATACCGAAGGCTAACACCTACGGATTTTTGACCAAGAAATGGTCTCCACCAGAAATCCAAGAATGTGATCTATGGCAAGGAAACATATGTGGGGTGAGATTTATGAGCCTCTAGTCGATGATAAATGGCCACACAACCCCCATTTTTTTTATGAAAATAGCCATGAGCGACCATTTTCAATAATATTAGAGGCTAAGACCTACGGATTTTTGACCAAGAAATGGTCTCCACCAGAAATCCAAGAATGTGATCTATGGCAAGGAAACATATGTGGGGTGAGGTCTATGAGCGTCTGGTCGATGATCAATGGCCACACAACCCCCATTTTGCCGAAAATAGCCATGAATGACCATTTTCAATAATATCGAAGGCTAACACCTACGGATTTTTGACCAAGAAATGGTCTCCACCAGAAATCCAAGAATGTGATCTATGGCAAGGATACATATGTGGGGTGAGGTGTATGAGCCTCTGGTCGATGATCAATGGCCACACAACCCCCATTTTTGTCGAAAATAGCCATGAACGACCATTTTCAATAATACCGAAGGCTAACACGTACGAGTTTTTAACCAAGAAATGGTCTCCACCAGAAATCCAAGAATGTGATCTATGGCAAGGAAACATATGTGGGGTGAGGTTTATGAGCCTCTAGTCGATGATAAATGGCCACACAACCCCCATTTTTTATGAAAATAGCCATGAGCGACCTTGAAAATAGCCATGAGCGACCATTTTCAATAATACTAGAGGCTAACACCTACGGATTTTAGACCAAGAAATGGTCTCCACCAGAAATCCAAGAATGTGATCTATGGCAAGGAAACATATGTGGGGTGAGGTGTATGAGCGTCTGGTCGATGATCAATGGCCACACAACCCCCATTTTTGTCGAAAATAGCCATGAATGACCATTTACAATAATACCGAAGGCTAACAGCTACAGATATTTGACCAAGAAATGGTCTCCACCAGAAATCCAAGAATGTGATCTATGGCAAGGAAACATATGTGGGGTGAGGTGTATGAGCCTCTTGTCGATGATCAATGGCCACACAACCCCCATTTTTATGAAAATAGCCATGAGCGACCTTGAAAATAGCCATGAGCGACCATTTTCAATAATACTAGAGGCTAACACCTACGGATTTTAGACCAAGAAATGGTCTCCACCAGAAATCCAAGAATGTGATCTATGGCAAGGAAACATATGTGGGGTGAGGTGAATGAGCCTCTGGTCGATGATCAATGGCCACACAACCCCCATTTTTGTCGAAAATAGCCATGAATGACCATTTACAATAATACCGAAGGCTAACACCTACGGATTTTTGACCAAGAAATGGTCTCCACCAGAAATCCAAGAATGTGATCTATGGCAAGGAAACATATGTGGGGTGAGGTGTATGAGCCTCTGGTCGATGATCAATGGCCACACAACCCCTATTTTTTATGAAAATAGCCATGAGCGACCATTTTCAATAATACTAGAGGCTAACACCTACGGATTTTAGACCAAGAAATGGTCTCCACCAGAAATCCAAGAATGTGATCTATGGCAAGGAAACATATGTGGGGTGAGGTGTATGAGCGTCTGGTCGATGATCAATGGCCACACAACCCCCATTTTTGTCGAAAATAGCCATGAACGACCATTTTCAATAATATCGAAGGCTAACACCTACGGATTTTTGACCAAGAAATGGTCTCCACCAGAAATCCAAGAATGTGATCTATGGCAAGGAAACATATGTGGGGTGAGGTGTATGAGCCTCTAGTCGATGATCAATGGCCACACAACCCCCATTTTTGTAGAAAATAGCCATGAATGACCATTTTCAAAAATACCAAAGGCTAACACGTACGGATTTTTGACCAAGAAATGGTCTCCACCAGAAATCCAAGAATGTGATCTACGACAAGGAAACATATGTGGGGTGAGGTGTATGAGCCTCTGGTCGACGATCAATGGCCACACAACCCCCATTTTGCCGAAAATAGCCATGAATGACCATTTTCAATAATACCGAAGGCTAACACGTACGAGTTTTTAACCAAGAAATGGTTTCCACCAGAAATCCAAGAATGTAATCTATGGCAAGGAAACATATGTGGGGTGAGGTTTATGATCCTCTAGTCGATGATAAATGGCCACACAACCCCCATTTTTATGAAAATATCCATGAGCGACCTTGAAAATAGCCATGAGCGACCATTTTCAATAATACTAGAGGCTAACACCTACGGATTTTAGACCAAGAAATGGTCTCCACCAGAAATCCAAGAATGTGATCTATGGCAAGGAAACATATGTGGGGTGAGGTGTATGAGCGTCTGGTCGATGATCAATGGCCACACAACCCCCATTATTGTCGAAAATAGCCATGAACGACCATTTTCAATAATACCGAAGGCTAACACCTACGGATTTTTGACCAAGAAATGGTCTCCACCAGAAATCCAAGAATGTGATCTATGGCAAGGAAACATATGTGGGGTGAGATTTATGAGCCTCTAGTCGATGATAAATGGCCACACAACCCCCATTTTTTTTATGAAAATAGCCATGAGCGACCATTTTCAATAATATTAGAGGCTAAGACCTACGGATTTTTGACCAAGAAATGGTCTCCACAAGAAATCCAAGAATGTGATCTATGGCAAGGAAACATATGTGGGGTGAGGTCTATGAGCGTCTGGTCGATGATCAATGGCCACACAACCCCCATTTTGCCGAAAATAGCCATGAATGACCATTTTCAATAATATCGAAGGCTAACACCTACGGATTTTTGACCAAGAAATGGTCTCCACCAGAAATCCAAGAATGTGATCTATGGCAAGGATACATATGTGGGGTGAGGTGTATGAGCCTCTGGTCGATGATCAATGGCCACACAACCCCCATTTTTGTCGAAAATAGCCATGAACGACCATTTTCAATAATACCGAAGGCTAACACGTACGAGTTTTTAACCAAGAAATGGTCTCCACCAGAAATCCAAGAATGTGATCTATGGCAAGGAAACATATGTGGGGTGAGGTTTATGAGCCTCTAGTCGATGATAAATGGCCACACAACCCCCATTTTTTATGAAAATAGCCATGAGCGACCTTGAAAATAGCCATGAGCGACCATTTTCAATAATACTAGAGGCTAACACCTACGGATTTTAGACCAAGAAACGGTCTCCACCAGAAATCCAAGAATGTGATCTATGGCAAGGAAACATATGTGGGGTGAGGTGTATGAGCGTCTGGTCGATGATCAATGGCCACACAACCCCCATTTTTGTCGAAAATAGCCATGAATGACCATTTACAATAATACCGAAGGCTAACAGCTACAGATATTTGACAAAGAAATGGTCTCCACCAGAAATCCAAGAATGTGATCTATGGCAAGGAAACATATGTGGGGTGAGGTGTATGAGCCTCTTGTCGATGATCAATGGCCACACAACCCCCATTTTTATGAAAATAGCCATGAGCGACCTTGAAAATAGCAATGAGCGACCATTTTCAATAATACTAGAGGCTAACACCTACGGATTTTAGACCAAGAAATGGTCTCCACCAGAAATCCAAGAATGTGATCTATGGCAAGGAAACATATGTGGGGTGAGGTGTACGAGCCTCTGGTCGATGATCAATGGCCACACAACCCCCATTTTTGTCGAAAATAGCCATGAATGACCATTTTCAATAATACCGAAGGCTAACACGTACGAGTTTTTAACTAAGAAAAGGCATGAATGACCATTTTCAATAATACTGAAGGCTAACACCTACGGATTTTTGACCAAGAAATGGTCTCCACCAGAAATCCAAGAATGTGATCTATGGCAACGAAACATATGTGGGGTGAGGTGTATGAGCCTCTGGTCGATGATCAATGGCCACACAACCCCCATTTTTGTTGAAAATAGCCATGAATGACCATTTTCAATAATACCGAAGGCTAACACGTATGAGTTTTTAACCAAGAAATGGTTTCCACCAGAAATCCAAGAATGTAATCTATGGCAAGGAAACATATGTGGGGTGAGGTTTATGAGCCTCTAGTCGATGATAAATGGCCACACAACCCCCATTTTTTATGAAAATAGCCATGAGCGACCTTGAAAATAGCCATGAGCGAACATTTTCAATAATACTAGAGGCTAAGACCTACGGATTTTTGACCAAGAAATGGTCTCCACCAAAAATCCAAGAATGTGATCTATGGCAAGGAAACATATGTGGGGTGAGGTGTATGAGCATCTGGTCGATAATCAATGGCCACACAACCCCCATTTTGCCGAAAATAGCCATGAATGACCATTTTCAATAATACCGAAGGCTAACACGTACGAGTTTTTAACCAAGAAATGGTTTCCACCAGAAATCCAAGAATGTAATCTATGGCAAGGAAACATATGTGGGGTGAGGTGTACGAACCACTGGTCGATGATCAATGGCCACACAACCCCCATTTTTTATGAAAATAGCCATGAGCGACCATTTTCAATAATACTAGAGGCTAAGACCTACGGATTTTTGACCAAGAAATGGTCTCCACCAGAAATCCAAGAATGTGATCTATGGCAAGGAAACATATGTGGGGTGAGGTGTATGAGCCTCTGGTCGATGATCAATGGACACACAACCCCCATTTTTGTCGAAAATAGCCATGAATGACCATTTACAATAATACCGAAGGCTAACACCTACGGATTTTTGACCAAGAAATGGTCTCCACCAGAAATCCAAGAATGTGATCTATGGCAAGGAAACATATGTGGGGTGAGGTGTATGAGCGTCTGGTCGATGATCAATGGCCACAGAACCCCCATTTTTGTCGAAAATAGCCATGAATGACCATTTTCAATAATACCGAAGGCTAACACCTACGGATTTTTGACCAAGAAATGGTCTCCACCAGAAATCCAAGAATGTGATCTATGGCAAGGAAACATATGTGTAGTGAGGTGTATGAGCCTCTGGTCGAATATCAATGGCCACACAACCCCCATTTTTGTCGAAAATAGCCATGAACGACCATTTTCAATAATATCGAAGGCTAACACCTACGGATTTTTGACCAAGAAATGGTCTCCACCAGAAATCCAAGAATGTGATCTATGGCAAGGAAACATATGTGGGGTGAGGTGTATGAGCCTCTGGTCGACGATCAATGGCCACACAACCCCCATTTTGCCGAAAATAGCCATGAACGACCATTTTCAATAATACCGAAGGCTAACACGTACGAGTTTTTAACCAAGAAATGGTCTCCACCAGAAATCCAAGAATGTGATCTATGGCAAGGAAACATATGTGGGGTGAGGTGTATGAGCCTCTGGTCGATGATCAATGGCCACACAACCCCCATTTTTGTCGAAAATAGCCATGAACGACCATTTTCAATAATACCGAAGGCTAACTCCTACGGATTTTTGACCAAGAGATGGTCTCCACCAGAAATCCAAGATTGTGATCTATGGCAAGGAAACATATGTGGGGTGAGGTGTATGAGCCTCTAGTCGATGATCAATGGCCACACAACCCCCATTTTTGTCGAAAATAGCCATGAATGACCATTTACAATAATACCGAAGGCTAACACCTACGGATTTTTGACCAAGAAATGGTCTCCACCAGAAATCCAAGAATGTGATCTATGGCAAGGAAACATATGTGGGGTGAGGTGTATGAGCCTCTGGTCGATGTTCAATGGCCACACAACCCCCATTTTTGTCCAAAATAGCCATGAACGACCATTTTCAATAATACCGAAGGCTAACACGTACGAGTTTTTAACCAAGAAATGGTTTCCACCAGAAATCCAAGAATGTAATCTATGGCAAGTAAACATATGTGGGGTGAGGTTTATGAGCCTCTAGTCGATGATAAATGGCCACACAACCCCCATTTTTTATGAAAATAGCCATGAGCGACCTTGAAAATAGCCATGAGCGACCATTTTCAATAATACTAGAGGCTAACACCTACGGATTTTAGACCAAGAAATGGTCTCCACCAGAAAGCCAAGAATGTGATCTATGCAAGGAAACATATGTGGGGTGAGGTGTATGAGCGTCTGGTCGATGATCAATGGCCACACAACCCCCATTTTTGTCGAAAATAGCCATGAACGACCATTTTCAATAATACCAAAGGCTAACACCTACGGATATTTGACCAAGAAATGGTCTCAACCAGAAATCCAAGAATGTGATCTATGGCAAGGAAACATATGTGGGGTGAGGTTTATGAGCCTCTAGTCGATGATAAATGGCCACACAACCCCCATTTTTTATGAAAATAGCCACGAGCGACCTTGAAAATAGCCATGAGCGACCATTTTCAATAATACTAGAGGCTAACACCTACGGATTTTAGACCAAGAAATGGTCTCCACCAGAAATCCAAGAATGTGATCTATGGCAAGGAAACATATGTGGGGTGAGGTGTATGAGCGTCTGGTCGATGATCAATGGCCACACAACCCCCATTTTTGTCGAAAATAGCCATGAACGACCATTTTCAATAATACCGAAGGCTAACACCTACGGATTTTTGACCAAGAAATGGTCTCCACCAGAAATCCAAGAATGTGATATATGGCAAGGAAACATATGTGGGGTGAGGTGTATGAGCCTCTAGTCGATGATCAATGGCCACACAACCCCCATTTTTGTCGAAAATAGCCATGAATGACCATTTTCAAAAATACCAAAGGCTAACACGTACGGATTTTTAACCAAGAAATGGTCTCCACCAGAAATCCAAGAATGTGATCTATGGCAAGGAAACATATGTGGGGTGAGGTGTACGAGCCTCTGGTCGATGATCAATGGCCACACAACCCCCATTTTGCCGAAAATAGCCATGAATGACCATTTTCAATAATACCGAAGGCTAACACGTACGAGTTTTTAACCAAGAAATGGTTTCCACCAGAAATCCAAGAATGTAATCTATGGCAAGGAAACATATGTGGGGTGAGGTTTATGAGCCTCTAGTCGATGATAAATGGCCACACAACCCCCATTTTTTATGAAAATAGCCATGAGCGACCTTGAAAATAGCCATGAGCGACCATTTTCAATAATACTAGAGGCTAACACCTATGGAATTTAGACCAAGAAATGGTCTCCACCAGAAATCCAAGAATGTGATCTATGGCAAGGAAACATATGTGGGGTGAGGTGTATGAGCGTCTGGTCGATGATCAATGGCCACACAACCCCCATTTTTGTCGAAAATAGCCATGAACGACCATTTTCAATAATACCGAAGGCTAACACCTACGGATTTTTGACCAAGAAATGGTCTCCACCAGAAATCCAAGAATGTGATCTATGGCAAGGAAACATATGTGGGGTGAGGTGTATGAGCCTCTAGTCGATGATCAATGGCCACACCATTGATCATCGACCAGACGCTCATACACCTCACCCCACATATGTTTCCTTGCCATAGATCACATTCTTGGATTTCTGGTGGAGACCATTTCTTGGTTAAAAATCCGTACGTGTTAGCCTTTGGTATTTTTGAAAATGGTCATTCATGGCAATTTTCGACAAAAATGGGGGTTGTGTGGCCATTGATCATCGACTAGAGGCTCATACACCTCACCCCACATATGTTTCCTTGCCATAGATCACATTCTTGGATTTCTGGTGGAGACCATTTCTTGGTCAAAAATCCATAGGTGTTAGCCTTCGGTATTATTGAAAATGGTCGTTCATGGCTATTTTCGACAAAAATGGGGGTTGTGTGGCCATTGATCATCGACCAGACGCTCATACACCTCACCCCACATATGTTTCCTTGCCATAGATCACATTCTTGGATTTCTGGTGGAAACCATTTCTTGGTCAGAAATCCGTAGGTGTTAGCCTTCGGTATTATTGAAAATAGTCGTTCATGGCAATTTTTGACAAAAATGGGGGTTGTGTGGTAATACCGAAGGCTAACTCCTACGGATTTTTGACCAAGAAATGGTCTCCACCAGAAATCCAAGAATGTGATCTATGGCAAGGAAACATATGTGGGGTGAGGTGTATGAGCCTCTGGTCGATGATCAATGGCCACACAACCCCCATTTTTTATGAAAATAGCCATGAGCGACCTTGAAAATAGCCATGAGCGACCATTTTCAATAATACTAGAGGCTAACACCTACGGATTTTTGACCAAGAAATGGTCTCCACCAGAAATCCAAGAATGTGATCTATGGCAAGGAAACATATGTGGGGTGAGGTGTATGAGCCTCTGGTCGATTATCAATGGCCACACAACCCTAATTTTTGTCGAAAATAGCCATGAACGACCATTTTCAATGACACTGACGGCTAACACCTACGGATTTTTGACCAAGAAATGGTCTCCACCATAAATCCAAGAATGTGATCTATGGCAAGGAAACATATGTGTAGTGAGGTGTATGAGCCTCTGTTCGAAGAACAATGGCCACACAACCCCCATTTTTGTCGAAAATAGCCATGAATGACCATTTTCAAAAATACCAAAGGCTAACACATTCGGATTTTTGCCCAAGAAATGGTCTCCACCAGAAATCCAAGAATGTGATCTATGGCAAGGAAACATATGTGGGGTGAGGTGTATGAGCCTCTGGTCGATGATCAATGGCCACACAACCCCCAATTTGCCGAAAATAGCCATGAATGACCATTTTCAATAATACCGAAGGCTAACACGTACGAGTTTTTAACCAAGAAATGGTTTCCACCAGAAATCCAAGAATGTAATCTATGGCAAGGAAACATATGTGGGGTGAGGTTTATGAGCCTCTAGTTGATGATAAATGGCCACACAACCCCCATTTTTTATGAAAATAGCCATGAGCGACCTTGAAAATAGCCATGAGCGACCATTTTCAATAATATTAGAGGCTAAGACCTACGGATTTTTGACCAAGAAATGGTCTCCACTAGAAATCCAAGAATGTGATCTATGGCAAGGAAACATATGTGGGGTGAGGTGTATGAGCCTCTGGTCGATGATCAATGGCCACACAACCCCCATTTTTGTCGAAAATAGCCATGAATGACCATTTACAATAATACCGAAGGCTAACACCTACGGATTTTTGACCAAGAAATGGTCTCCACCAGAAATCCAAGAATGTGATCTATGGCAAGGAAACATATGTGGGGTGAGGTGTATGAGCCTCTGGTCGATGATCAATGGCCACACAACCCCCATTTTTGTCGAAAATAGCCATGAACGACCATTTTCAATAATATCGAAGGCTAACACCTACTGATTTTTGACCAAGAAATGGTCTCCACCAGAAATCCAAGAATGTGATCTACGACAAGGAAACATATGTGGGGTGAGGTGTATGAGCCTCTGGTCGACGATCAATGGCCACACAACCCCCATTTTGCCGAAAATAGCCATGAATGACCATTTTCAATAATACCGAAGGCTAACACGTACGAGTTTTTAACCAAGAAATGGTTTCCACCAGAAATCCAAGAATGTAATCTATGGCAAGGAAACATATGTGGGGTGAGGTGTATGAGCCTCTAGTCGATGATCAATGGCCACACAACCCCCATTTTGCCGAAAATAGTCATGAATGACCATTTTCAATAATACCGAAGGCTAACACGTACGAGTTTTTAACCAAGAAATGGTTTCCACCAGAAATTCAAGAATGTAATCTATGGCAAGTAAACATATGTGGGGTGAGGTTTATGAGCCTCTAGTCGATGATAAATGGCCACACAACCCCCATTTTTTATGAAAATAGCCATGAGCGACCTTGAAAATAGCCATGAGCGACCATTTTCAATAATACTAGAGGCTAACACCTACGGATTTTAGACCAAGAAATGGTCTCCACCAGAAATCCAAGAATGTGATCTATGGCAAGGAAACATATGTGGGCTGAGGTGTATGAGCCTCTGGTCGACGATCAATGGCCACACAACCCCCATTTTTGTCGAAAATAGCCATGAATGACCATTTACAATAATACCGAAGGCTAACACCTACGGATTTTTGACCAAGAAATGGTCTCCACCAGAAATCCAAGAATGTGATCTATGGCAAGGAAACATATGTGGGGTGAGGTGTATGAGCCTCTGGTCGATGATCAATGGCCACACAACCCCCATTTTTGTCGAAAATAGCCATGAACGACCATTTTCAATAATATCGAAGGCTAACACCTACGGATTTTTGACCAAGAAATGGTCTCCACCAGAAATCCAAGAATGTGATCTACGACAAGGAAACATATGTGGGGTGAGGTGTATGAGCCTCTGGTCGACGATCATTGGCCACACAACCCCCATTTTGCCGAAAATAGCCATGAATGACCATTTTCAATAATACCGAAGGCTAACACGTACTAGTTTTTAACCAAGAAATGGTTTCCACCAGAAATCCAAGAATGTAATCTATGGCAAGGAAACATATGTGGGGTGAGGTTTATGAGCCTCTAGTCGATGATAAATGGCCACACATCCCCCATTTTTTATGAAAATAGCCATGAGCGACCTTGAAAATAGCCATGAGCGACCATTTTCAATAATATTAGAGGCTAAGACCTACGGATTTTTGACCAAGAAATGGTCTCCACCAGAAATCCAAGAATGTGATCTATGGCAAGGAAACATATGTGGGGTGAGGTGTATGAGCCTCTGGTCGATGATCAATGGCCACACAACCCCCATTTTTGTCGAAAATAGCCATGAATGGCCATTTACAATAATACCGAAGGCTAACACCTACGGATTTTTGACCAAGAAATGGTCTCCACCAGAAATCCAAGAATGTGATCTATGGCAAGGAAACATATGTGGGGTGAGGTGTATGAGCCTCTGGTCGATGATCAATGGCCACACAACCCCCATTTTTGTCGAAAATAGCCATGAACGACCATTTTCAATAATATCGAAGGCTAACACCTACGGATTTTTGACCAAGAAATGGTCTCCACCAGAAATCCAAGAATGTAATCTATGGCAAGGAAACATATGTGGGGTGAGGTTTATGAGCCTCTAGTCAATGATAAATGGCCACACAACCCCCATTTTTTATGAAAATAGCCATGAGCGACCTTGAAAATAGCCATGAGCGACCATTTTCAATAATACTAGAGGCTAACACCTACGGATTTTAGACCAAGAAATGGTCTCCACCAGAAATCCAAGAATGTGATCTATGGCAAGGAAACATATGTGGGGTGAGGTGTATGAGCGTCTGGTCGATGATAAATGGAAATGGGGGTTGTGTGGCCATTGATCATCGACCAGAGGCTCATACCACACAACCCCCATTTTCCCGAAAATAGCCATGAACGACAATTTTCAATAATACCGAAGGCTAACACCTACGGATTTTTGACCAAGAAATGGTCTCCACCAGAAATCCAAGAATGTGATCTATGGCAAGGAAACATATGTGGGGTGAGGTGTATGAGCCTCTAGTCGATGATCAATGGCCACACAACCCCCATTTTTGTCGAAAATAGCCATGAATGACCATTTTCAAAAATACCAAAGGATAACACGTACGGATTTTTGACCAAGAAATGGTCTCCACCAGAAATCCAAGAATGTGATCTATGGCAAGGAAACATATGTGGGGTGAGGTGTACGAGCCTCTGGTCGATGATCAATGGCCACACAACCCCCATTTTGCCGAAAATAGCCATGAACGACCATTTTCAATAATACCGAAGGCTAACACGTACGAGTTTTTAACCAACAAATGGTCTCCACCAGAAATCCAAGAATGTGATCTATGGCAACGAAACATATGTGGGGTGAGGTTTATGAGCCTCTAGTCGATGATAAATGGCCACACAACCCCCATTTTTTATGAAAATAGCCATGAGCGACCATTTTCAATAATACTAGAGGCTAAGACCTACGGATTTTAGACCAAGAAATGGTCTCCACCAGAAATCCAAGAATGTGATCTATGGCAAGGAAACATATGTGGGGTGAGGTGTATGAGCGTCTGGTCGATGATCAATGGCCACACAACCCCCATTTTTGTCGAAAATAGCCATTAACGACCATATCAATAATACTGAAGGCTAACACCTACGGATTTTTGACCAAGAAATGGTCTCCACTAGAAATCCAAGAATGTGATCTATGGCAAGGAAACATATGTGGGGTGAGGTGTATGAGCCTCTAGTCGATGATCAATGGCCACACAACCCCCATTTTGCCGAAAATAGCCATGAATGACCATTTTCAATAATACCGAAGGCTAACACGTACGAGTTTTTAACCAAGAAATGGTTTCCACCAGAAATCCAAGAATGTAATCTATGGCAAGGAAACATATGTGGGGTGAGGTTTATGAGCCTCTAGTCGATGATAAATGGCCACACAACCCCCATTTTTTATGAAAATAGCCATGAGCGACCTTGAAAATAGCCATGAGCGACCATTTTCAATAATACTAGAGGCTAACACCTATGGATTTTAGAGCAAGAAATGGTCTCCACCAGAAATCCAAGAATGTGATCTATGGCAAGGAAACATATGTGGGGTGAGGTGTATGAGCGTCTGGTCGATGATCAATGGCCACACAACCCCCATTTTTGTCGAAAATAGCCATGAACGACCATTTTCAATAATACCGATGGCTAACACCTACGGATTTTTGACCAAGAAATGGTCTCCACCAGAAATCCAAGAATGTGATCTATGGCAAGGAAACATATGTGGGGTGAGGTGTATGAGCCTCTAGTCGATGATCAATGGCCACACAACCCCCATTTTTGTCGAAAATAGCCATGAATGACCATTTTCAAAAATACCAAAGGCTAACACGTACGGATTTTTGACCAAGAAATGGTCTCCACCAGAAATCCAAGAATGTGATCTATGGCAAGGAAACGTATGTGGGGTGAGGTGTACGAGCCTCTGGTCGATGATCAATGGCCACACAACCCCCATTTTGCCGAAAATAGCCATGAAGGACCATTTTCAATAATACCGAAGGCTAACACGTACGAGTTTTTGACCAAGAAATGGTTTCCACCAGAAATCCAAGAATGTAATCTATGGCAAGGAAACATATGTGGGGTGAGGTTTATGAGCCTCTGGTCGACGATCAATGGCCACACAACCCCCATTTTTTTATGAAAATAGCCATGAGCGACCATTTTCAATAATATTAGAGGCTAAGACCTACGGATTTTTGACCAAGAAATGGTCTCCACCAGAAATCCTAGAATGTGATCTATGGCAAGGAAACATATGTGGGGTGAGGTGTATGAGCCTCTAGTCGATGATAAATGGCCACACAACCCCCATTTTTTATGAAAATAGCCATGAGCGACCTTGAAAATAGCCATGAGCGACCATTTTCAATAATACTAGAGGCTAACACCTACGGATTTTAGACCAAGAAATGGTCTCCACCAGAAATCCAAGAATGTGATCTATGGCAAGAAAACATATGTGGGGTGAGGTGTATGAGCCTCTAGTCGATGATAAATGGCCACACAACCCCCATTTTTTATGAAAATAGCCATGAGCGACCTTGAAAATAGCCATGAGCGACCATTTTCAATAATACTAGAGGCTAACAACTACGGATTTTAGACCAAGAAATGGTCTCCACCAGAATTCCAAGAATGTGATCTATGGTAAGGAAACATATGTGGGGTGAGGTGTACGAGCCTCTTGTCGATGATCAATGGCCACACAACCCCCATTTTTATGAAAATAGCCAAGAGCGACCATTTTCAATAATACTAGAGGCTAACACCTACGGATTTTAGACCAAGAAATGGTCTCCACCAGAAATCCAAGAATGTGATCTATGGCAAGGAAACATATGTGGGGTGAGGTGTATGAGCGTCTGGTCGATGATCAATGGCCACACAACCCCCATTTTGCCGAAAATAGCCATGAACGACCATTTTCAATAATACCGAAGGCTAACACGTACGAGTTTTTGACCAAGAAATGGTCTCCACCAGAAATCCAAGAATGTGATATATGGCAAGGAAACATATGTGGGGTGAGGTGTATGAGCCTCTGGTCGACGATCAATGGCCACACAACCCCCATTTTTGTCGAAAATAGCCATGAATGACCATTTACAATAATACCGAAGGCTAACACCTACGGATTTTTGACCAAGAAATGGTCTCCACCAGAAATCCATGAATGTGATCTATGGCAAGGAAACATATGTGGGGTGAGGTGTATGAGCCTCTGGTCGATGATCAATGGCCACACAACCCCCATTTTTGTCGAAAATAGCCATGAACGACCATTTTCAATAATATCGAAGGCTAACACCTACGGATTTTTGACCAAGAAATGGTCTCCACCAAAAATCCAAGAATGTGATCTATGGCAAGGAAACATATGTGGGGTGAGGTGTATGAGCCTCTGGTCGATGATCAATGGCCACACAACCCCCATTTTTGTCGAAAATAGCCAGGAACGACCATTTTCAATAATACCGAAGGCTAACACGTATGGATTTTCGACCAAGAAATGGTCTCCACCAGAAATCCGATAATGTGATCTATGGCAAGGAAACATATGTGAGGTGAGGTGTACAAGCCTCTGGTCGATGATCAATGGCCACACAACCCCCATTTTTGTCAAAAATAGCCATGAACGACCATTTTCAATAATACCGAAGGCTAACACCTACAGATTTTTGACCAAGAAATGGTCTCCACCAGAAATCCAAGAATGTGATCTATGGCAAGGAAACATATGTGCAGTGAGGTGTATGAGCCTCTGGTCGATGATCAATGGCCACACAACCCCCATTTTGTCAAAAATAGCCATGAACGACCATTAGCCTTTGGTATTTTTGAAAATGGTCGTTCATGGCTATTTTTGACAAAAATGGGGGTTGTGTGGCCATTGATCATCAACTAGAGGCTCATACACCTCACCCCACATATGTTTCCTTGCCATAGATCACATTCTTGGATTTCTGGTGAGACCATGTCTTGGTCAAAAATCCATAGGTGTTAGCCTTCGGTATTATTGAAAATGGTCGTTCATGGCTATTTTCGACAAAAATGGGGGTTGTGTGGCCATTGATCATCGACCAGACGCTCATACACCTCACCCCACATATGTTTCCTTGCCATAGATCACATTCTTGGATTTCTGGTGGAGACCATTTCTTGGTTAAAAACTCGTACGTGTTAGCCTTCGGTATTATTGAAAATGGTCGTTCATGGCTATTTTCGACAAAAATTAGGGTTGTGTGGCCATTGATCGTCGACCAGAGGCTCATACACCTCACCCCACATATGTTTCCTTACCATAGATCACATTCTTGGATTTCTGGTGGAGACCATTTCTTGGTCAAAAATCCGTAGGTGTTAGCCTTCGATATTATTGAAAATGGTCGTTCATGGCTATTTTCGACAAAAATGGGGGTTGTGTGGCCATTGATCATCGACCAGAGGCTCATACACCTCACCCCACATATGTTTCCTTGCCATAGATCACATTCTTGGATTTCTGGTGGAGACCATTTCTTGGTCTAAAATCTGTAGGTGTTAGCCTCTAGTATTATTGAAAATGGTCGCTCATGGCTATTTTCAAGGTCGCTCATGGCTATTTTCATAAAAAATGGGGGTTGTGTGGCCATTTATCATCGACTAGAGGCTCATAAACCTCACCCCACATATGTTTCCTTGCCATAGATTACATTCTTCGATTTCTGGTGGAAACCATTTCTTGGTTAAAAACTCGTACGTGTTAGCCTTCGGTATTATTGAAAATGGTCATTCATGGCTATTTTCGGCAAAATGGGGGTTGTGTGGCCATTGATCGTCGACCAGAGGCTCATACACCTCACCCCACATATGTTTCCTTGTCGTCGATCACATTCTTGGATTTCTGGTGGAGACCATTTCTTGGTCAAAAATCCGTAGGTGTTAGCCTTCGATATTATTGAAAATGGTCGTTCATGGCTATTTTCGACAAAAATTTGGGTTGTGTGGCCATTGATCATCGACCAGAGGCTCATACACCTCACCCCACATATGTTTCCTTGCCATAGATCACATTCTTGGATTTCTGGTGGAAACCATTTCTTGGTCAAAAATCCGTAGGTGTTAGCCTTCGGTATTATTGAAAATGGTCGTTCATGGCTATTTTCGGCAAAATGGGGGTTGTGTGGCCATTGATCATCGACCAGAGGCTCGTACACCTCACCCCACATATGTTTCCTTGCCATAGATCACATTCTTGGATTTCTGGTGGAGACCATTTCTTGGTCAAAAATCCGTAGGTGTTAGCCTTCGGTATTATTGAAAATGGTCATTCATTTCTATTTTCGACAAAAATGGGGGTTGTGTGGCCATTGATCATCGACCAGAGGCTCATACACCTCACCCCACATATGTTTCCTTGCCATAGATCACATTCTTGGATTTCTGGTGGAGACCATTTCTTGGTCAAAAATCCGTAGGTGTTAGCCTTCGATATTATTGAAAATGGTCGTTCATGGCTATTTTCGACAAAAATGGGGGTTGTGTGGCCATTGATCATCGACCAGAGGCTCATACACCTCACCCCACATATGTTTCCTTGCCATAGATTACATTCTTGGATTTCTGGTGGAGACCATTTCTTGGTCTAAAATCCGTAGGTGTTAGCCTCTAGTATTATTGAAAATGGTCGCTCATGGCTATTTTCATAAAAAATGGGGGTTGTGTGGCCATTGATCATCGACCAGAGGCTCGTACATCTCACCCCACATATGTTTCCTTGCCATAGATTACATTCTTGGATTTCTGGTGGAAACCATTTATTGGTTAAAAACTCGTACGTGTTAGCCTTCGGTATTATTGAAAATGGTCATTCATGGCTATTTTCGGCAAAATGGGGGTTGTGTGGCCATTGATCATCGACCAGAGGCTCATACACCTCACCCCACATATGTTTCCTTGCCATAGATCACATTCTTGGATTTCTGGTGGAGACCATTTCTTGGTCAAAAATCTGTAGGTCTTAGCCTCTAGTATTATTGAAAATGGTCGCTCATGGCTATTTTCATAAACAATGGGGGTTGTGTGGCCATTTATCATCGACTAGAGGCTCATAAACCTCACCCCACATATGTTTCCTTGCCATAGATCACATTCTTGGATTTCTGGTGGAGACCATTTCTTGGTTAAAAACTCTTACGTGTTAGCCTTCGGTATTATTGAAAATGGTCGTTCATGGCTATTTTCGACAAAAATTAGGGTTCTGTGGCCATTGATCGTCGACCAGAGGCTCATACACCACACCCCACATATGTTTCCTTGCCATAGATCACATTCTTGGATTTCTGGTGGAGACCATTTCTTGGTCAAAAATCCGTAGGTGTTAGCCTTCGATATTATTGAAAATGGTCGTTCATGGCTATTTTCGACAAAAATGGGGGTTGTGTGGCCATTGATCATCGACCAGAGGCTCATACACCTCACCCCACATATGTTTCCTTGCCATAGATCACATTCTTGGATTTCTGGTGGAGACCATTTCTTGGTCAAAAATCCGTAGGTGTTAGCCTTCGGTATTATTGAAAATGGTCGTTCATGGCTATTTTCGACAAAAATGGGGGTTGTGTGGCCATTGATCATCGACCAGACGCTCATACACCTCACCCCACATATGTTTCCTTGCCATAGATCACATTCTTGGATTTCTGGTGGAGACCATTTCTTGGTCTAAAATCCGTAGGTGTTAGCCTCTAGTATTATTGAAAATGGTCGCTCATGGCTATTTTCAAGGTCGCTCATGGCTATTTTCATAAAAAATGGGGGTTGTGTGGCCATTTATCATCGACTAGAGGCTCATAAACCTCACCCACATATGTTTCCTTGCCATAGATTACATTCTTGGATTTCTGGTGGAAACCATTTCTTGGTTAAAAACTCGTACGTGTTAGCCTTCGGTATTATTGAAAATGGTCATTCATGGCTATTTTCGGCAAAATGGGGGTTGTGTGGCCATTGATCGTCGACCAGAGGCTCATACACCTCACCCCACATATGTTTCCTTGTCGTAGATCACATTCTTGGACTTCTGGTGGAGACCATTTCTTGGTCAAAAATCCATAGGTGTTAGCCTTCGATATTATTGAAAATGGTCGTTCATGGCTATTTTCGACAAAAATTTTGGGTTGTGTGGCCATTGATCATCGACCAGAGGCTCATACACCTCACCCCACATATGTTTCCTTGCCACAGATCACATTCTTGGATTTCTGGTGGAAACCATTTCTTGGTCAAAAATCCGTAGGTGTTAGCCTTCGGTATTATTGAAAATGGTCGTTCATGGCTATTTTCGGCAAAATGGGGGTTGTGTGGCCATTGATCATCGACCAGAGGCTCGTACACCTCACCCCACATATGTTTCCTTGCCATAGATCACATTCTTGGATTTCTGGTGGAGACCATTTCTTGGTCAAAAATCCGTAGGTGTTAGCCTTCGGTATTATTGAAAATGGTCATTCATGGCTATTTTCGACAAAAATGGGGGTTGTGTGGCCATTGATCATCGACCAGAGGCTCATACACCTCACCCCACATATGTTTCCTTGCCATAGATCACATTCTTGGATTTCTGGTGGAGACCATTTCTTGGTCAAAAATCCGTAGGTGTTAGCCTTCGATATTATTGAAAATGGTCGTTCATGGCTATTTTCGACAAAAATGGGGGTTGTGTGGCCATTGATCATCGACCAGAGGCTCATACACCTCACCCCACATATGTTTCCTTGCCATAGATTACATTCTTGGATTTCTGGTGGAGACCATTTCTTGGTCTAAAATCCGTAGGTGTTAGCCTCTAGTATTATTGAAAATGGTCGCTCATGGCTATTTTCATAAAAAAATGGGGGTTGTGTGGCCATTGATCATCGACCAGAGGCTCGTACACCTCACCCCACATATGTTTCCTTGCCATAGATTACATTCTTGGATTTCTGGTGGAAACCATTTCTTGGTTAAAAACTCGTACGTGTTAGCCTTCGGTATTATTGAAAATGGTCATTCATGGCTATTTTCGGCAAAATGGGGGTTGTGTGGCCATTGATCATCGACCAGAGGCTCATACACCTCACCCCACATATGTTTCCTTGCCATAGATCACATTCTTGGATTTCTGGTGGAGACCATTTCTTGGTCAATAATTCGTAGGTCTTAGCCTTCGGTATTATTGAAAATGGTCATTCATGGCTATTTTCGGCAAAATGGGGGTTGTGTGGCCATTGATCATCGACCAGACGCTCATACACCTCACCCCACATATGTTTCCTTGTCGTAGATCACATTCTTGGATTTCTGGTGGAGACCATTTCTTGGTCAAAAATCCGTAGGTGTTAGCCTTCGGTATTATTGAAAATGGTCGTTCATGGCTATTTTCGACAAAAATGGGGGTTGTGTGGCCATTGATCATCGACCAGACGCTCATACACCTCACCCCACATATGTTTCCTTGCCATAGATCACATTCTTGGATTTCTGGTGGAGACCATTTCTTGGTCAAAAATCCGTAGGTCTTAGCCTCTAGTATTATTGAAAATGGTCGCTCATGGCTATTTTCATAAAAAATGGGGGTTGTGTGGCCATTTATCATCGACTAGAGGCTCATAAACCTCACCCCACATATGTTTCCTTGCCATAGATCACATTCTTGGATTTCTGGTGGAGACCATTTCTTGGTTAAAAACTCGTACGTGTTAGCCTTCGGTATTATTGAAAATGGTCGTTCATGGCTATTTTCGGCAAAATGGGGGTTGTGTGGCCATTGATCATCGACCAGAGGCTCGTACACCTCACCCCACATATGTTTCCTTGCCATAGATCACATTCTTGGATTTCTGGTGGAGACCATTTCTTGGTAAAAAATCCGTACGTGTTAGCCTTTGGTATTTTTGAAAATGGTTATTCATGGCTATTTTCGACAAAAATGGGGGTTGTGTGGCCATTGATCATCGACTAGAGGCTCATACACCTCACCCCACATATGTTTCCTTGCCATAGATCACATTCTTGGATTTCTTGTGGAGACCATTTCTTGGTCAAAAATCTGTAGGTGTTAGCCTTCGTTATTATTGAAAATGGTCGTTCATGGCTATTTTCGACAAAAATGGGGGTTGTGTGGCCATTGATCATCGACCAAAGGCTCATACACCTCACCCCACATATGTTTCCTTGTCGTAGATCACATTCTTGGATTTCTGGTGGAGACCATTTCTTGGTCAAAAATCCGTACGTGTTAGCCTCTAGTATTATTGAAAATGGTCGCTCATGGCTATTTTCAAGGTCGCTCATGGCTATTTTCATAAAAAATGGGTGTTGTGTGGCCATTTATCATCGATTAGAGGCTCATAAACCTCACCCCACATATGTTTCCTTGTCGTAGATCACATTCTTGGATTTCTGGTGGAGACCATTTCTTGGTCAAAAATCCGTAGGTCTTAGCCTCTAGTATTATTGAAAATGGTCGCTCATGGCTATTTTCAAGGTCGCTCATGGCTATTTTCATAAAAAATGGGGGTTGTGTGGCCATTGATCGTCGACCAGAGGCTCATACACCTCACCCCACATATGTTTCCTTGCCATAGATCACATTCTTGAATTTCTGGTGGAGACCATTTTTGGTTAAAAATCCGTACGTGTTAGCCTTTGGTATTTTTGAAAATGGTCATTCATGGCTATTTTCATAAAAATGGGGTTGTGTGGCCATTGATCATCGACAAGAGGCTCATACACCTCACCCCACATATGTTTCCTTGTCGTAGATCACATTCTTGGATTTCTGGTGGAGACCATTTCTTGGTCAAAAATCCATAGGTGTTAGCCTTCGATATTATTGAAAATGGTCGTTCATGGCTATTTTCGACAAAAATGGGGGTTGTGTGGCCATTGATCATCGACCAGAGGCTCATACACCTCACCCCACATATGTTTCCTTGCCATAGATCACATTCTTGGATTTCTGGTGGAGACCATTTCTTGGTCAAAAATCCGTAGGTCTTAGCCTTCGGTATTATTGAAAATGGTCATTCATGGCTATTTTCGGCAAAATGGGGGTTGTGTGGCCATTGATCGTCGACTAGAGGCTCATACACCACACCCCACATATGTTTCCTTGCCATAGATCACATTCTTGGATTTCTGGTGGAGACCATTTCTTGGTTAAAAATCCATACGTGTTAGCCTTTGGTATTTTTGAAAATGGTCATTCATGGATATTTTCATAAAAAATGGGGGTTGTGTGGCCATTGATCATCGACCAGAGGCTCATACACCTCACCCCACATATGTTTCCTTGTCGTAGATCACATTCTTGGATTTCTGGTGGAGGCCATTTCTTGGTCAAAAATCCGTAGGTGTTAGCCTTCGGTATTATTGAAAATGGTCGTTCATGGCTATTTTCGACAAAAATGGGGGTTGTGTGCCATTGATCATCGACCAGAGGCTCATACACCTCACCCCACATATGTTTCCTTGCCATATATCACATTCTTGGATTTCTGGTGGAGACCATTTCTTGGTCAAAAATCCGTAGGTCTTAGCCTTCGGTATTATTGAAAATGGTCATTCATGGCTATTTTCGGCAAAATGGGGGTTGTGTGGCCATTGATCGTCGACCAGAGGCTCATACACCTCACCCCACATATGTTTCCTTGCCATAGATCACATTCTTGGATTTCTGGTGGAGACCATTTCTTGGTTAAAAATCCGTACGTGTTAGCCTTTGGTATTTTTGAAAATGGTCATTCATGGCTATTTTCGACAAAAATGGGGGTTGTGTGGCCATTGATCATCGACTAGAGGCTCATACACCTCACCCCACATTTGTTTCCTTGCCATAGATCACATTCTTGGATTTCTGGTGGAGACCATTTCTTGGTCAAAAATCCGTAGGTGTTAGCCCTCGGTATTATTGAAAATGGTCGTTCATGTCTATTTTCGACAAAAATGGGGGTTGTGTGGCCATTGATCATCGACCAGACGCTCATACACCTCACCCCACATATGTTTCCTTGCCATAGATCACATTCTTGGATTTCTGGTGGAGACCATTTGTTGGTCTAAAATTCGTAGGTGTTAGCCTCTAGTATTATTGAAAATGGTCGTCGACCAGAGGCTCATACACCTCACCCCACATATGTTTCCTTGGCATAGATCACATTCTTGGATTTCTGGTGGAGACCATTTCTTGGTCAAAAATCCATAGGTGTTAGCATTCAGTGTCATTGAAAATAGTCATTCATGGCTATTTTCGACAAAAATGGGGGTTGTATGGCCATTGATCATCGACCAGAGGCTCATACACCTCACCCCACATATGTTTCCTTGCCATAGATCACATTCTTGGATTTCTGGTGGAGACCATTTCTTGGTCAAAAATCCGTACGTGTTAGCCTCTAGTATTATTGAAAATGGTCGCTCATGGATATTTTCAAGGTCGCTCATGGCTATTTTCATAAAAAATGGGGGTTGTGTGGCCATTGATCATCGACCAGAGGCTCATACACCTCACCCCACATATGTTTCCTTGCAATAGATCACATTCTTGGATTTCTGGTGGAGACCATTTCTTGGTCAAAAATCCGTAGGTGTTAGCCTTCGGTATTATTGTAAATGGTCATTCATGGCT
Organism: Zea mays; assembly: GCF_902167145.1. NCBI lineage: Eukaryota > Viridiplantae > Streptophyta > Magnoliopsida > Poales > Poaceae > Zea > Zea mays. The sequence continues at coordinate 23,231 of NW_023367252.1, forward strand.
ATTTTCGACAAAAATGGGGGTTGTGTGGCCATTGATCATCGACCAGACGCTCATACACCTCACCCCACATATGTTTCCTTGTCGTAGATCACATTCTTGGATTTCTGGTGGAGACCATTTCTTGGTCAAAAATCCGTAGGTGTTAGCCTTCGGTATTATTGAAAATGGTCGTTCATGGCTATTTTCGACAAAAATGGGGGTTGTGTGGCCATTGATCATCGACCAGAGGATCGTACACCTCACCCCACATATGTTTCCTTGCCATAGATCACATTCTTGGATTTCTGGTGGAGACCATTTCTTGGTCAAAAACTCGTACGTGTTAGCCTTCGGTATTATTGAAAATGGTCGTTCATGGCTATTTTCGATAAAAATGGGGGTTGTGTTGCCATTCACTACACGACGGTTGATCTTTAGCGACCCTTATTAGTTACCAACTGTTGGTTGCTAAAGGTTAGGGACCGACGGTCAGTCGCTAAATCTTTTTATAGCAACGGTCGGTTGGTCGCTAAAAGTCTAGAAATTTAACAACTTATGGTTGGTCGCTATAGATGTTGTCAGGGACTAGCGGTGGGTCGCTATAGAGCAAGGATCACTATCAAATCTTGTAGCCTGAACATACCTAGATGTTAGTGACTAAAAATTAATTAAAACAAGTAAACATTGATTGCTAAATTGTGTGGTGATTTATTTCTTTTTAATATTGCTTGTATGTTTATTTCATGGTTTGTTTATGTGCGAGAACACTTGATATGTGATGATTTTCTAAAAGGGACAATATGAACCTTACATGGAGAAGCTTCGTCCTCTTTTATGAATCATGGTAACAATGATGATGAGTTTAGCGAGCATCCTAAGAAGATGATGCAATATCTGAGTTGTTGTAACACTATAAAAGCCATCAACTAAAAATAATGAATTTAGTTATTATGATAAATAGGGTAATAAATTTTTATTCAAATGTTTATTATTTAGTTGCATTCGTAATAATGTATTCAAATGTTTATTATTTATTTGGTAAATTTTTTATGAATTTTTGAGTAATTTAAAAATACATTTTGAAATAAAAAAAGAAAACCCTCCCTAACCCTAAGGCCCACTAGAGGCCCATCTACCTAACCATAGCGCGCTCCCTGCTTCTTTCCTAGCCGCAGCCGCCGCCGCCTCTATCTCTCCCTTCCCTCTTCTCTCTCCCCTCACCTCTCTCCTCCCTTCCCTCGCCTCGCTCCTGTCCCGACCGAGCAGCAGCGGCCGAGCCGCCCGGCCTCCCCCGACGCGCGCAGGCGGACCGACGCCGGCCACCCGGCCAGGCCCCGCAGAGCCGCAGCCATGCGCGCCCAGGCCGAGCCCCGACGCCCTGCTCCAGCTCGCTGAATCCTCTCTGCTCACCCATGGCGCTCGACCGTCACTTCCTTGGCTGCGTCCCCACTCTGCTCTAGTTCTACGCCGTGCCCTGCTCGGCTTCTCCGGTGCCGGCCGCCGCTCCCAGCTGCGCCACGTACGCGCGCCGCGTACTCCAGCTGCGCCACGACCGCGTACTCCAGCTGCTGGTGCGCCGCGTACTCCAGCTGCGCCACGACCGCCAGCTGCTGGTGCGCCAGGCCGTACCGCAGCGCCGGCTCCTCGGGCACCTCGTACGGCGACGCGGCGATGGACAGCTGTGGGTCAGATGAATTCAGTGTAATTCAAAGCGGGAACAGATAAAAGTATGTCTTTGCCGATGCTATTAAGTAAGAAATGCCAAGGTAAATAGAGTAATGCCTGATTATTGCTGTCAGGTGGTTGTGTTAGACTGTTAGTAATTGGAATATTGTTAGCTTATTTCGTAATAAGTCGCATGTTATGGTTGTCAGCGCTCAAAACAATTTGTTCTGTGTTAAGAAAATATCATGGAATATGTTGATGCTGGCATAGATGAGTTCTAATAGTGCTTTCCTCCATGTATTCCTTCTTTTATTAAACATATGTACAGAACTAAGTGGTAGGGGCACAGCTCAAACATGACCTCCTAGCAGTGCATCCTTGAACTGAGAACTGAGTTGTGTTCACTAATCTTGCCTCATAATAGTAGTTCTCCGTGTTAGTGAAACACCTTGAACACGGTTTCAAATTTTAACTTCGTTTCTTGCTTAAACTTGATTTTTTACCTTGAGTTATACTCTACCCTGTTTATGATATCGTTATAATGTTATCATGGTCAGAACATGATCTAATAGTTACATTTCTTCTTTTTTCGTCCACACATTTTCAGGCAGCTACACCGGGAGCTTTATTTGAGGATAAACCCCAATCTGCAAATGATACATGGAGAAAACTCCACTCTGATCCTCTACTCCTAATAAGGCAGTGGGAGCAGGATGCGATTTCAAGGATTAAAAACAATCCAATCAAGATGGCCGAGATAAAAGAAATATGTAAGTTTATGTTTCCTTTCTTAACGTGGAATCTTGGCTTCTGAGTAGCGTAACTAGTGAATAGTTGCTTTGTAATTGACTAATTGTTGGTTTGTCACAAACGTATATGATCGAGGCATCTACCTAACACCTTTTACTCAAATCATGCTTAGTATTTCATTTCAGTCATGTTTTGTGTGAAGTGATCTATGGAGATGTATTGGTCGACAGGTTAAACATGCATATAGAGGAGTGTGGTGATCAGGGCGCCATGAGAACTCATTATGGGCATGAACAAGATTTGAACAGCTACAGAACTTTATAGCTGGGGCAACCACTGCCATATGATCAAGATCTGGGGCAACCACTGCCATATGAACAAGTTTTGAAGAGAGAAGTGAGTCATAAAATTAGAGATATCTGCATTCATTGTGATCTATCTTTAACACTTCATTTTTACTGTAGACATCAAGTAAGTGCCGACATCACAACCCCTACAAGCTTGTGCCTTAAAACAAGAGGATACAAGAAGTTGGAGTGCTTTTGTGAAGGCTTTTGTGACTCACTTGAAGCGTTGGTACTTTTGAGAATGATTTTGTAAAGTATTTGTAAATATGTGCAAAATATAATAAAATGTGTAGGTTTTGTGAATGATTTTGTTGTAGTGCTTGTTGATGGTTTATGTGATGTGGATCTACCATTGTGCAATACTAATTAAATTTGTATATCTATGTGATTATGTGTATAAAAATTGGTGATTTGTGATGCTTTTGTATATATAACAGTTGTTGAATGCTAATTAATGGTATATTATCATTATTAACGATTATAACTAGGGGCAACTTTCTGTTGGTTGCTAAATGTATAGTATAACGACTCATGATTGGTTGCTAAATCTACAGTACAACAACCCACGGTTGGTCGCTAAATATACAATATTAGCAACGGACGGTCGGTCGCTAAAAAGATGTCGGTCGCTAAAGCCTTTAGCGACGGCACTTACAGCGACCATCCTTATGGGTCGCTAAAAGTTTTTAGCGACCAACCGTAGGTCGCTGAAGGCCGTTTTAGCAACCAACCGTAGGTCGCTGTAAGTGAACCGTCGTGTAGTGATTGATCATCGACCAGAGGCTCGTACACTTCACCCCACATATGTTTTCTTGCCATAGATCATAATCTTGGATTTCTCGTGGAGACCATTTGTTGGTCAAAAATTCATAGGTGTTAGCCTTCAGTGTCATTGAAAATGGTCATTCGTGGCTATTTTCGACAAAAAATGGGGGTTGTGTCGCCATTGATCATCGCCCAGAGGATCGTACACCTCACCCCACATAAGTTTCCTTGCCATATATCACATTCTTGGATTTCTGGTGGAGACCATTTCTTGGTCTAAAATCCGTAGGTGTTAGCCCTCGGTATTATTGAAAATGGTCGTTCATGTCTATTTTCGACAAAAATGGGGTTGTGTGGCCATTGATCATCGACTAGAGGCTCATACACCTCACCCCAAATTTGTTTCCTTGCCATAGATCACATTCTTGGATTTCTGGTGGAGACCATTTCTTGGTCAAAAATCCGTAGGTGTTAGCCCTCGGTATTATTGAAAATGGTCGTTCATGTCTATTTTCGACAAAAATGGGGGTTGTGTGGCCATTGATCATCGACCAGACGCTCATACACCTCACCCCACATATGTTTCCTTGCCATAGATCACATTCTTGGATTTCTGGTGGAGACCATTTGTTGGTCTAAAATTCGTAGGTGTTAGCCTCTAGTATTATTGAAAATGGTCGTCGACCAGAGGCTCATACACCTCACCCCACATATGTTTCCTTGGCATAGATCACATTCTTGGATTTCTGGTGGAGACCATTTCTTGGTCAAAAATCCATAGGTGTTAGCCTTCAGTGTCATTGAAAATAGTCATTCATGGCTATTTTCGACAAAAATGGGGGTTGTATGGCCATTGATCATCGACCAGAGGCTCATACACCTCACCCCACATATGTTTCCTTGCCATAGATCACATTCTTGGATTTCTGGTGGAGACCATTTCTTGGTCAAAAATCCGTACGTGTTAGCCTCTAGTATTATTGAAAATGGTCGCTCATGGCTATTTTCAAGGTCGCTCATGGCTATTTTCATAAAAAATGGGGGTTGTGTGGCCATTGATCATCGACCAGAGGCTCATACACCTCACCCCACATATGTTTCCTTGCCATAGATCACATTCTTGGATTTCTGGTGGAGACCATTTCTTGGTCAAAAATCCGTAGGTGTTAGCCTTCGGTATTATTGTAAATGGTCATTCATGGCTATTTTCGACAAAAATGGGGGTTGTGTGGCCATTGATCATCGACCAGACGCTCATACACCTCACCCCACATATGTTTCCTTGTCGTAGATCACATTCTTGGATTTCTGGTGGAGACCATTTCTTGGTCAAAAATCCGTAGGTGTTAGCCTTCGGTATTATTGAAATGGTCGTTCATGGCTATTTTCGACAAAAATGGGGGTTGTGTGGCCATTGATCATCGACCAGAGGATCGTACACCTCACCCCACATATGTTTCCTTGCCATAGATCACATTCTTGGATTTCTGGTGGAGACCATTTCTTGGTCAAAACTCGTACGTGTTAGCCTTCGGTATTATTGAAAATGGTCGTTCATGGCTATTTTCGATAAAAATGGGGGTTGTGTTGCCATTGATCATCGACCAGAGGCTCGTACACTTCACCCCACATATGTTTTTCTTGCCATAGATCATAATCTTGGATTTCTCGTGGAGACCATTTGTTGGTCAAAAATTCATAGGTGTTAGCCTTCAGTGTCATTGAAAATGGTCATTCGTGGCTATTTTCGACAAAAAATGGGGGTTGTGTCGCCATTGATCATCGCCTAGAGGATCGTACACCTCACCCCACATAAGTTTCCTTGCCATATATCACATTCTTGGATTTCTGGTGGAGACCATTTCTTGGTCTAAAATCCGTAGGTGTTAGCCCTCGGTATTATTGAAAATGGTCGTTCATGTCTATTTTCGACAAAAATGGGGGTTGTGTGGCCATTGATCATCGACTAGAGGCTCATACACCTCACCCCACATATGTTTCCTTGCCATAGATCACATTCTTGGATTTCTGGTGGAGACCATTTCTTGGTCAAAAATCCGTAGGTGTTAGCCCTCGGTATTATTGAAAATGGTCGTTCATGTCTATTTTCGACAAAAATGGGGGTTGTGTGGCCATTGATCATCGACCAGACGCTCATACACCTCACCCCACATATGTTTCCTTGCCATAGATCACATTCTTGGATTTCTGGTGGAGACCATTTCTTGGTCTAAAATTCGTAGGTGTTAGCCTCTAGTATTATTGAAAATGGTCGTCGACCAGAGGCTCATACACCTCACCCCACATATGTTTCCTTGCCATAGATCACATTCTTGGATTTCTGGTGGAGACCATTTCTTGGTCAAAAATCCATAGGTGTTAGCCTTCAGTGTCATTGAAATAGTCATTCATGGCTATTTTCGACAAAAATGGGGGTTGTATGGCCATTGATCATCGACCAGAGGCTCATACACCTCACCCCACATATGTTTCCTTGCCATAGATCACATTCTTGGATTTCTGGTGGAGACCATTTCTTGGTCAAAAATCCGTACGTGTTAGCCTCTAGTATTATTGAAAATGGTCGCTCATGGCTATTTTCAAGGTCGCTCATGGCTATTTTCATAAAAAATGGGGGTTGTGTGGCCATTGATCATCGACCAGAGGCTCATACACCCCACCCCACATATGTTTCCTTGCCATAGATCACATTCTTGGATTTCTGGTGGAGACCATTTCTTGGTCAAAAATCCGTAGGTGTTAGCCTTCGGTATTATTGTAAATGGTCATTCATGGCTATTTTCGACAAAAATGGGGGTTGTGTGGCCATTGATCATCGACCAGACGCTCATACACCTCACCCCACATATGTTTCCTTGTCGTAGATCACATTCTTGGATTTCTGGTGGAGACCATTTCTTGGTCAAAAATCCGTAGGTGTTAGCCTTCGGTATTATTGAAAATGGTCGTTCATGGCTATTTTCGACAAAAATGGGGGTTGTGTGGCCATTGATCATCGACCAGAGGATCGTACACCTCACCCCACATATGTTTCCTTGCCATAGATCACATTCTTGGATTTCTGGTGGAGACCATTTCTTGGTCAAAAACTCGTACGTGTTAGCCTTCGGTATTATTGAAAATGGTCGTTCATGGCTATTTTCGATAAAAATGGGGGTTGTGTTGCCATTGATCATCGACCAGAGGCTCGTACACTTCACCCCACATATGTTTTCTTGCCATAGATCATAATCTTGGATTTCTCGTGGAGACCATTTGTTGGTCAAAAATTCATAGGTGTTAGCCTTCAGTGTCATTGAAAATGGTCATTTGTGGCTATTTTCGACAAAAAATGGGGTTGTGTCGCCATTGATCATCGCCCAGAGGATCGTACACCTCACCCCACATAAGTTTCCTTGCCATATATCACATTCTTGGATTTCTGGTGGAGACCATTTCTTGGTCAAAAATCCGTAGGTGTTAGCCTTCGGTATTATTGAAAATGGTCGTTCATGGCTACTTTCGACAAAAATGAGGGTTGTGTGGCAATTGATCATCGACCAAAGGCTCATACACCTCACCCACATGTGTTTCCTTGCCATAGACCACATTCTTGGATTTCTGGTGGTGACCATTTCTTGGTCAAAAATCCGTAGGTGTTAGCCTTCGGTATTATTGAAAATAGTCGTTCATGGCTATTTTCGACAAAAAAGGGGGTTGTGTGGCCATTTAACATCGACCAGAGGCTCGTACACCTCACCCCACATATGTTTAATTGCCATAGATCACAATCTTGGATTTCTCGTGGAGACCATTTCTTGGTCAAAAATCCGTACGTGTTAGCCTTCGATATTATTGAAAATGGTCGTTCATGGATGTTTTCGACAAAAAATGGGGGTTGTGTGGCCATTGATCATCGACCATAGGCTCATACACCTCACCCTACATACGTTTCCTTGCCATAGAGCACACTCTTGGATTTCTGTGTGGAGACCATTTCTTGGGCAAAATCCATATGTGTTAGCCTTCAGTATTATTGAAAATGGTCGTTGATCACTATTTTCGACAAAAAATGGGGGTTGTGTGGCCACTGATCATCGACCAGAGGCTCGTACACCTCACCCCAATATGTTTCCTTGCCATAGATCATATTCTTGGATTTCTGGTGGAGACGATTTCTTGGTCAAAAATCCGTAGGTGTTAGCCTTCGGAAGTATTGAAAATGGTCGTTCATGGCTATTTTCGACAAAAATGGGGGTTGTGTGGCCATTGATCATCGATCTGAGGCTCGTACACCTCACCCCACATATGTTTCCTTGCCATAGATCACATTCTTGGATTTCTGGTGGAGATCTTCTCTTGGTCAAAAATCCGTAGTTGTTAGCCTTCGGTATTATTGTAAATGGTCGTTCATGGCTATTTTCGACACAAATGGGGTTGTGTGGCCATTGATCTTCGACCAGAGGCTCATACACCTCACCCCACGTATGTTTTCTTGCCATAGATCACATTCTTGGATTTCTGGTGGAGACCATTTCTTGGTCAAAAATCCATACGTGTTAGCCTTTAGTATTATTGAAAATGGTCGTTGATCACTATTTTCGACAAAAATGGGGGTTGTGTGGCCATTTATCATTGACTAGAGGCTCGTACACTTCACCCCACATACGTTTTCTTGCTATAGATCACATTCTTGGATTTCTGGTGGAGACCATTTCTTGGTCAAAAATCCGTAGGTGTTAGCCTTCGGTATTATTGAAAATGGTCGTTCATAGCTATTTTTCGACAAAAATGGGGGTTGTGTGGCCATTGATCATCGACCAAAGGCTCATACACCTCACCCCACATATGTTTCCTTGCCATAGACCACATTCTTGGATTTCTGGTGGAGACCATTTCTGGTCAAAAATCCATAGGTGTTAGCCATCAGTGTCATTGAAAATTGCTGCTCCTGGCTATTTTCGACAAAAATGGGGTTGTGTGACCATTGATCATCGACCAGAGGCTCATACACCTCACCCCACATATGTTTCCTTGCCATAGATCACATTCTTGGATTTCTGGTGGAGACCATTTCTTGGTCAAAAATCTGTAGGTGTTAGCCTTCGGTATTATTGAAAATGGTCGTTCATGGCTATTTTCATAAAAAATGGGGGTTGTGTGGCCATTTATCATCGACCAGAGGCTCATACACCTCACCCCACATATGTTTCCTTGCCATAGATTACATTCTTGGATTTCTGGTGGAAACCATTTCTTGGTTAAAAACTCGTACGTGTTAGCCTTCGATATTATTGAAAATGGTCGTTCATGGCTATTTTCGACAAAAATGGGGGTTGTGTGGCCATTGATCATCGACCAGAGGCTCATACACCTCACCCCACATATGTTTCCTTGCCATAGATCACATTCTTGGATTTCTGGTGGAGGACCATTTCTTGGTCAAAAATCCGTAGGTGTTAGCCTTCGATATTATTGAAAATGGTCGTTCATGGCTATTTTCGACAAAAATGGGGGTTGTGTGGCCATTGATCATCGACCAGAGGCTCGTACACCTCACCCCACATATGTTTCCTTGCCATAGATCACATTCTTGGATTTCTGGTGGAGACCATTTCTTGGTCTAAAATCCGTAGGTGTTAGCCTCTAGTATTATTGAAAATGGTCGCTCATGGCTATTTTCATAAAAAATGGGGGTTGTGTGGCCATTTATCATCGACTAGAGGCTCATAAACCTCACCCCACATATGTTTCCTTGCCATAGATTACATTCTTGGATTCTGGTGGAGGACCATTTCTTGGTACAAAAATCCGTAGGTGTTAGCCTTCGATATTATTGAAATGGTCGTTCATGGCTATTTTCGACAAAAATGGGGGTTGTGTGGCCATTGATCATCGACCAGAGGCTCATACACCTCACCCCACATATGTTTCCTTGCCATAGATCACATTCTTGGATTTCTGGTGGAGACCATTTTCTTGGTCAAAAATCCGTACGTGTTAGCCTTCGGTATATTGAAAAATGGTCATTCATGGCTATTTTCGGCAAAAATGGGGGTTGTGTGGCCATTGATCATCGACCAGAGGCTCAAACACCTCACCCCACATATGTTTCCTTGTCGTAGATCACACTCTGGATTTCTGGTGGAGACCATTTCTTGGTCAAAAATCCGTAGGTGTTAGCCTTCGATATTATTGAAAATGGTCGTTCATGGCTATTTTCGACAAAAATGGGGGTTGTGTGGCCATTGATCATCGACCAGAGGCTCATACACCTCACCCCAACATATGTTTCCCTTGCCATAGATCACATTCTTGGATTTCTGGTGGAGACCATTTCTTGGTCAAAAATCCGTAGGTCTTAAGCCTCTAGTATTATTGAAAATGGTCCGCTCATGGCTATTTTCAAGGTCGCTCATGGCTATTTTCATAAAAAATGGGGGTTGTGTGGCCATTTATCAATCGACTAGAGGCTCATAAACCTCACCCCACATATGTTTCCTTGCCATAGATTACATTCTTGGATTTCTGGTGGAAACCATTTCTTGGTTAAAAACTCGTACGTGGTTAGCCTTTGGTATTATTGAAAATGGTCATTCATGGCTATTTTCGGCAAAATGGGGGTTGTGTGGCCATTGATCGTCGACCAGAGGCTCATACACCTCACCCCACATATGTTTCCTTGTCATAGATCACATTCTTGGATTTCTGGTGGAGAGACCATTTCTTGGTCAAAATATCCGTAGGTCTTAGCCTCTAATATTATTGAAAATGGTCGCTCATGGCTATTTTCGGCAAAATGGGGGTTGTGTGGCCATTGATCATCGACCAGAGGCTCGTACACCTCAACCCACATATGTTTCCTTGCCATAGATCACATTCTTGGATTTCTGGTGGAGACCATTTCTTGGTCAAAAATCCGTAGGGTTGTTAGCCTTCGGTATTATTGAAAATGGTCGTTCATGGCTATTTTCGACAAAAATGGGGGGTTGTGTGGCCATTGATCATCGACCAGACGCTCATACACCTCACCCCACATATGTTTCCTTGTCGTAGATCACATTCTTGGATTTCTGGTGGAGACCATTTCTTGGTGAAAATCCGTAGGTGTTAGCCTTCGATATTATTGAAAATGGTCGTTCATGGTTATTTTCGACAAAAATGGGGGTTTGTGTGGCCATTATCATCGACTAGAGGCTCATAAACCTCACCCCACATATGTTTCCTTGCCATAGATTACATTCTTGGATTTCTGGTTGGAAACCATTTCTTGGTTAAAAACTCGTACGTGTTTGCCTTCGTATTATTGAAAATGGTCATTCATGGCTATTTTCGGCAAAATGGGGGTTGTGTGGCCATTGATCATCGACCAGAGGCTCGTACACCTCACCCCACATATGTTTCCTTGCCATAGATCACATTCTTGGATTTCTGGTGGAGACCATTTCTTGGGCAAAAATCCGAATGTGTTAGCCTTTGGTATTTTTGAAAATGGTCATTCATGGCTATTTTCGACAAAAATGGGGGTTGTGTGGCCATTGATCTTCGACCAGAGGCTCATACACCTCACCCCACATATGTTTCCTTGTCGTAGATCACATTCTTGGATTTCTGGTGGAGACCATTTCTTGGTCAAAAATCCGTAGGTCTTAGCCTCTAATATTATTGAAAATGGTCGCTCATGGCTATTTTCGGCAAAATGGGGGTTGTGTGGCCATTGATCATCGACTAGAGGCTCATACACCTCACTACACATATGTTTCCTTGCCATAGATCACATTCTTGGATTTCTGGTGGAGACCATTTCTTGGTCTAAAATCCGTAGGTGTTAGCCTCTAGTATTATTGAAAATGGTCGCTCATGGCTATTTTCAAGGTCGCTCATGGCTATTTTCATAAAAAATGGGGGTTGTGTGGCCATTTATCATCGACTAGAGGCTCATAAACCTCACCCCACATATGTTTCCTTGCCATAGATTACATTCTTGGATTTCTGGTGGAAACCATTTCTTGGTTAAAAACTCGTACGTGTTAGCCTTCGGTATTATTGAAAATGGTCATTCATGGCTATTTTCGGCAAAATGGGGGTTGTGTGGCCATTGATCGTCGACCAGAGGCTCATACACCTCACCCACAAATGTTTCCTTGTCGTAGATCACATTCTTGGATTTCTGGTGGAGACCATTTCTTGGTCAAAAACTCGTACGTGTTAGCCTTCGATATTATTGAAAATGGTCGTTCATGGCTATTTTCGGCAAAAAATCTGTAGGTGTTAGCCTTCGATATTATTGAAAATGGTCGTTCATGGCTATTTTCGACAAAAATGGGGGTTGTGTGGCCATTGATCATCGACCAGACGCTCATACTCTCCACCATAAATCCAAGAATGTGATCTATGGCAAGGAAACATATGTGTAGTGAGGTGTATGAGCCTCTGGTCGAAGATCAATGGCCACACAACCTTTCCTTGCCATAGATCACATTCTTGGATTTCTGGTGGAGACCATTTCTTGGTCAAAAATCCGTAGGTGTTAGCCTTCGGTATTATTGAAAATGGTCGTTCATGGCTATTTTCGACAAAAATGGGGGTTGTGTGGCCATTGATCATCGACCAGACGCTCATACACCTCACCCCACATATGTTTCCTTGTCGTAGATCACATTCTTGGATTTCTGGTGGAGACCATTTCTTGGTAAAAAATCCATAGGTGTTAGCCTTCGATATTATTGAAAATGGTCGTTCATGGCTATTTTCGACAAAAATGGGGGTTGTGTGGCCATTGATCATCGACCAGACGCTCATACACCTCACCCCACATATGTTTCCTTGCCATAGATCACATTCTTGGATTTCTGGTGGAGACCATTTCTTGGTCTAAAATCCGTAGGTGTTAGCCTCTAGTATTATTGAAAATGGTCGCTCATGGCTATTTTCAAGGTCGCTCATGGCTATTTTCATAAAAAAATGGGGGTTGTGTGGCCATTTATCATCGACTAGAGGCTCATAAACCTCACCCCACATATGTTTCCTTGCCATAGATTACATTCTTGGATTTCTGGTGGAAACCATTTCTTGGTTAAAACTCGTACGTGTTAGCCTTCGGTATTATTGAAAATGGTCATTCATGGCTATTTTCGGCAAAATGGGGGTTGTGTGGCCATTGATCATCGACCAGAGGCTCGTACACCTCACCCCACATATGTTTCCTTGCCATAGATCACATTCTTGGATTTCTGGTGGAGACCATTTCTTGGGCAAAAATCCGAATGTGTTAGCCTTTGGTATTTTTGAAAATGGTCATTCATGGCTATTTTCGACAAAAATGGGGTTGTGTGGCCATTGATCTTCGACCAGAGGCTCATACACCTCACTACACATATGTTTCCTTGCCATAGATCACATTCTTGGATTTATGGTGGAGACCATTTCTTGGTCAAAAATCCGTAGGTGTTAGCCTTCAGTGTCATTGAAAATGGTCGTTCATGGCTATTTTCGACAAAAATTAGGGTTGTGTGGCCATTGATCGTCGACCAGAGGCTCATACACCTCACCCCACATATGTTTCCTTGCCATAGACCACATTCTTGGATTTCTGGTGGAGACCATTTCTTGGTCAAAAATCCGTAGGTGTTAGCCTTCGGTATTATTGAAAATGGTCATTCATGGCTATTTTCGACAAAAATGGGGGTTGTGTGGTCATTGATCATCGACTAGAGGCTCATACACCTCACCCCACATATGTTTCCTTGCCATAGATCACATTCTTGGATTTCTGGTGGAGACCATTTCTTGGTCTAAAATCCGTAGGTGTTAGCCTCTAGTATTATTGAAAATGGTCGCTCATGGCTATTTTCAAGGTCGCTCATGGCTATTTTCATAAAAAATGGGGGTTGTGTGGCCATTTATCATCGACTAGAGGCTCATAAACCTCACCCCACATATGTTTCCTTGCCATAGATTACATTCTTGGATTTCTGGTGGAGACCATTTCTTGGTCAAAAATCCGTAGGTCTTAGCCTCTAGTATTATTGAAAATGATCGCTGTTAGCCTTCGGTATTATTGAAAATGGTCATTCATGGCTATTTTCGGCAAAATGAGGGTTGTGTGGCCATTGATCGTCGACCAGAGGCTCATACACCTCACCCCACATATGTTTCCTTGTCGTAGATCACATTCTTGGATTTCTGGTGGTGACCATTTCTTGGTCAAAAATTCGTAGGTGTTAGCCTTCGATATTATTGAAAATGGTCGTTCATGGCTATTTTCGACAAAAAATGGGGGTTGTGTGGCATTGATCATCGACCATAGGCTCATACACCTCACCCCACATATGTTTCCTTGCCATAGATCACATTCTTGGATTTCTGGTGGAGACCATTTCTTGGTCAAAAACCGTAGGTGTTAGCCTTCGGTATTATTGTAAATGGTCATTCATGGCTATTTTCGACAAAAATGGGGGTTGTGTGGCAATTGATCATCGACCAGAGGCTCATACACCTCACCCCACATATGTTTCCTTGCCATAGATCACATTCTTGGATTTCTGGTGGAGACCATTTCTGGTCAAAAATCTGTAGGTCTTAGCCTCTAGTATTATTGAAAATGGTCGCTCATGGCTATTTTCATAAAAAATGGGGGTTGTGTGGCCATTGATCATCGACCAAGCCATGAACGACCATTTCAAAAATACCAAAGGCTAACACGTACGGATTTTTGACCAAGAAATGGTCTCCACCAGAAATCCAAGAATGTGATCTATGGCAAGGAAACATATGTGGGGTGAGGTGTATGAGCCTCTGGTAGATGATCAATGGCCACACAACCCCCATTTTTGTCGAAAATAGCCATGAACGACCATTTTCAATAATACCGAAGGCTAACACCTACGAATTTTTTACCAAGAAATGGTCTCCACCTGAAATCCAAGAATGTGATCTATGGCAAGGAAACATATGTGTAGTGAGGTGTACGAGCCTCTGGTCGATGATCAATGGCCACAGAACCCCCATTTTGCCGAAAATAGCCATGAACGACCATTTTCAATAATACCGAAGGCTAACACCTACGGATTTTTGACCAAGAAATGGTCTCCACCAGAAATCCAAGAATGTGATCTATGGTAAGGAAACATATGTGGGGGTTGTGTGGCCATTGATCATCGACTAGAGGCTCGTACACCTCACCCCACATATGTTTCCTTGCCATAGATCACATTCTTGGATTTCTGGTGGGGACCATTTCTTGGTCAAAAATCCGTAGGTGTTAGCCTTCGGTATTATTGTAAATGGTCATTCATGGCTATTTTCGACAAAAATGGTGGTTGTGTGGCCATTGATCATCGACCATAGGCTCATACACCTCACCCCACATATGTTTCCTTGCCATAGATCACATTCTTGGATTTCTGGTGGAGACCATTTCTTGGTTAAAAACTCGTACGTGTTAGCCTTCGGTATTATTGAAAATGGTCATTCATGGCTATTTTCGGCAAAATGGGGGTTGTGTGGCCATTGATCATCGACCAGAGGCTCATACACCTCACTACACATATGTTTCCTTGCCATAGATCACATTCTTGGATTTATGGTGGAGACCATTTCTTGGTCAAAAATCCGTAGGTGTTAGCCGTCAGTGTCATTGAAATGGTCGTTCATGGCTATTTTCGACAAAAATTAGGGTTGTGTGGCCATTGATCATCGACCAGGGCTCGTACACCTCACCCCACAACCCATTTTTTATGAAAATATCCATGAGCGACCTTGAAAATAGCCATGAGCGACCATTTTCAATAATATTAGAGGCTAAGACCTACGGATTTTTGACCAAGAAATGGTCTCCACCAGAAATCCAAGAATGTGATCTATGGCAGGAAACATATGTGGGGTGAGGTGTATGAGCCTCTGGTTGATGATCAATGGCCACACAACCCCCATTTTGCCGAAAATAGCCATGAATGACCATTTTCAAAAATACCAAAGGCTAACACGTACGGATTTTTTGACCAAGAAATGGTCTCCACCAGAAATCCAAGAATGTGATCTATGGCAAGGAAACATATGTGGGGTGAGGTGTACAAGCCTCTGGTCGGTGATCAATGGCCACACAACCCCCATTTGTGTCGAAATAGCCATGAATGACCATTTCAATAATACCGAAGGCTAACACCTACGGATTTTTGACCAAGAAATGGTCTCTACCATAAATCCAAGAATGTGATATATGGCAAGGAAACATATGTGTAGTGAGGCCAGACGCTCATACACCTCACCCCATATGTTTCCTTGCCATAGATCACATTCTTGGATTTCTGGTGGAGACCATTTCTTGGTCAAAAATCCGTAGGTGTTAGCCTTCGGTATTATTGAAAATGGTCGTTCATGGCTATTTTCGACAAAAATGGGGGTTGTGTGGCCATTGATCATCGACCAGAGGCTCATACACCTAACCCCACATATGTTTCCTTGCCATAGATCACATTCTTGGATTTCTGTGGAGACCATTTCTTGGTCAAAAATCCGTAGGTGTTAGCCTTCGGTATTATTGAAAATGGTCGTTCATGGCTATTTTCATAAAAAATGGGGGTTGTGTGGCCATTGATCATCGACCAAAGGCTCATACACCTCACCCCACATATGTTTCCTTGCCATAGATCACATTCTTGGATTTCTGGTGGAGACCATTTCTTGGTCAAAAATCCGTAGGTGTTAGCCTTCGGTATTATTGAAAGTGGTCGTTCATGGCTATTTTCATAAAATGGGGGTTGTGTGGCCATTGATCATCGACCAAAGGCTCATACACCTAACCCCATATGTTTCCTTGCCATAGATCACATTCTTGGATTTCTGGTGGAGACCATTTCTTGGTCAAAAATCCGTAGGTGTTAGCCTTCGGTATTATTGAAATGGTCGTTCATGCTATTTTCAGAAAAATGGGGGTTGTGTGGCCATTGATCATTGACCAAAGGCTCATACAACTCACCCCACATATGTTTCCTTGCCATAGATCACATTCTTGGATTTCTGGTGGAGACCATTTCTTGGTCAAAAATTCGTAGGTGTTAGCCTTTGGTATTTTTGAAAATGGTCGTTCATGGCTATTTTCGACAAAAATGGGGGTTGTGTGGCCATTGATCATCGACCAGAGGCTCATACACCTCACCCCACATATGTTTCCTTGCCATAGATCACATTCTTGGATTTCTGGTGGAGACCATTTCTTGGTCAAAAATCCGTAGGTCTTAGCCTCTAATATTATTGAAAATGGTCGCTCATGGCTATTTTCATAAAAAAATGGGGGTTGTGTGGCCATTGATCATCGACCAGACGCTCATACACCTCACCCCACATAAGTTTCCTTGCCATAGATCACATTCTTGGATTTCTGGTGGAGACCATTTCTTGGTCTAAAATCCGTAGGTGTTAGCCTCTAGTATTATTGAAAATGGTCCCTCATGGCTATTTTCAAGGTCGCTCATGGCTATTTTCATTAAAAATGGGGGTTGCGTGGCCATTTATCATCGACTAGAGGCTCATAAACCTCACCCCACATATGTTTTCTTGCCATAGATTACATTCTTGGATTTCTGGTGGAAACCATTTCTTGGTTAAAAACTCGTACGTGTTAGCCTTCGGTATTATTGAAAATGGTCATTCATGGCTATTTTCGGCAAAATGGGGGTTGTGTGGCCATGATCGTCGACCAGAGGCTCATACACCTCACCCCACATATGTTTCCTTGTCGTAGATCACATTCTTGGATTTCTGGTGGAGACCATTTCTTGGTCAAAAATCCGTAGGTGTTAGCCTTCGATATTATTGAAAATGGTCGTTCATGGCTATTTTCGACAAAAATGGGGGTTGTGTGGCCATTGATCATCGACCAGAGCTCATACACCTCACCCCACATATGTTTCCTTGCCATAGATCACATTCTTGGATTTCTGGTGGAGAACCATTTCTTGGTCAAAAATCCGTAGGTCTTTAGCCTCTAATATTAGAAAATGGTCGTTCATGGCTATTTTCGACAAAAATGGGGGTTGTGTGTGCCATTGATCATCGGACCAGAGGCTCATACACCTCACCCCACATATGTTTCCTTGCCATAGATCACATTCTTGGATTTCTGGTGGAGACCATTTCTTGGTCAAAAATCCGTAGGTGTTAGCCTTCGGTATTATTGAAAATGGTCGTTCATGCTATTTTCTACAAAAATACGGGGGTTGTGTGGCCATTGATCATCGACCAGACGCTCATACACCTCACCCCACATATGTTTCCTTGCCATAGATCACATTCTTGGATTTCTGGTGGAGACCATTTCCTTGGTCTAAAATCCGTAGGTGTTAGCCTCTAGTATTATTGAAAATGGTCGCTCATGGCTATTTTCAAGGTCGCTCATGGCTATTTTCATAAAAATGGGGGTTGTGTGGCCATTTATATCATCGACTAGAGGCTCATAAACCTCACCCCACATATTTTCCTTACCATAGATTACATTCTTGGATTTCTGGTGGAAACCATTTCTTGGTTAAAAACTCGTACGTGTTAGCCTTCGGTATTATTGAAAATGGTCATTCATGGCATTTTCCCGGCAAATGGGGGTTGTGTGGCCATTGATCATCGACCAGAGGCTCGTACACCTCACCCACATATGGTTCCTTGCCATAGATCACATTCTTGGATTTCTGGTGGAGACCATTTCTTGTCAAAATCCGTAACGTGTTAGCCTTTGGTATTTTTGAAAATGGTCATCCATGGCTATTTTCGACAAAAATGGGGGTTGTCTGTGCCATTGATCATCGACTAGAGGCTCTACACCTCACCCAACATATGTTTTCCTTGCCATAGATCACATTCTTGGATTTCTGGTGGAGACCATTTCTTGGTCAAAATCC
>NW_023367253.1:0-41600 GCF_902167145.1 Zea mays
CTCATACACCTCACCCCACATATGTTTCCTTGCCATAGATCACATTCTTGGATTTCTGGTGGAGACCATTTCTTGGTCAAAATCCGTAGGTGTTAGCCTTCGTATTATTGAAAATGGTCGTTCATGGCTATTTTCGACAAAATGGGGGTTGTGTGGCCATTATCATCGACTAGAGGCTCATACCTCACCCCACATATGTTTCCTTGCCATAGATCACATTCTTGGATTTCTGGTGGAGACCATTTCTTGGTCAAAAACTCGTACGTGTTAGCCTTCGGTATTATTGAAAATGGTCGTTCATGGCTTTTTCGGCACAAAAATGGGGTTGTGTGGCCATTGATCATCGACCAGAGGCTCATACACCTCACCCCACATATGTTTCCTTGCCATAGATCACATTCTTGGATTTCTGGTGGAGACCATTTCTTGGTCAAAAATCCGTAGGTGTTAGCCTTCGGTATTATTGAAAATGGTCATTCATGGCTATTTTCGACAAAAATGGGGGTTGTGTGGCCATTGATCATCGACCAGAGGCTCATACACCTCACCCCACATATGTTTCCTTGCCATAGATCACATTCTTGGATTTCTGGTGGAGACCATTTCTTGGTCAAAAATCCGTAGGTGTTAGCCTTCGGTATTATTGAAAATGGTCGTTCATGGCTATTTTCGACAAAAATGGGGGTTGTGTGGCCATTGATCATCGACCAGAGCTCATACACCTCACCCCACATATGTTTCCTTGCCATAGATCACATTCTTGGATTTCTGGTGGAGACCATTTCTTGGTCAAAATCCGTAGGTGTTAGCCTCTAGTATTATTGAAAATGGTCGCTCATGGCTATTTTCAAGGTCGCTCATGGCTATTTTCAAAAAATGGGGGTTGTGTGGCCATTGATCATCGACAGAGGCTCATAAACCTCACCCCACATATGTTTCCTTGCCATAGATCACATTCTTGGATTTCTGGTGGAGACCATTTCTTGGTCAAAAACTCGTAGTGTTAGCCTTCGGTATTATTGAAAATGGTCATTCATGGCTATTTTCGGCAAAATGGGGGTTGTGTGGCCATTGATCATCGACCAGAGGCTCATACACCTCACCCCACATATGTTTCCTTGCCATAGATCACATTCTTGGATTTCTGGTGGAGACCATTTCTTGGTCAAAAATCGTAGGTGTTAGCCTTCTATTATTGAAAATGGTCGTTCATGGCTATTTTCGACAAAATGGGGGTTGTGTGGCCATTGATCATCGACCAGAGGCTCATACACCTCACCCCACATATGTTTCCTTGCCATAGATCACATTCTTGGATTTCTGGTGGAGACCATTTCTTGGTCAAAAATCCGTAGGTGTTAGCCTTCGGTATTATTGAAAATGGTCATTCATGGCTATTTTCGACAAAAATGGGGGTTGTGTGGCCATTGATCATCGACCAGAGGCTCATACACCTCACCCCACATATGTTTCCTTGCCATAGATCACATTCTTGGATTTCTGGTGGAGACCATTTCTTGGTCAAAAATCCGTAGGTGTTAGCCTTCGTATTATTGAAAATGGTCGTTCATGGCTATTTTCGACAAAAATGGGGGTTGTGTGGCCATTGATCATCGACCAGAGGCTCATACACCTCACCCCACATATGTTTCCTTGCCATAGATCACATTCTTGGATTTCTGGTGGAGACCATTTCTTGGTCAAAAATCCGTAGGTGTTAGCCTTCGGTATTATTGAAAATGGTCGTTCATGGCTATTTTCGACAAAAAAATGGGGGTTGTGTGGCCATTGATCATCGACCAGAGGCTCATACACCTCACCCCACATATGTTTCCTTGCCATAGATCACATTCTTGGATTTCTGGTGGAGACCATTTCTTGGTCAAAAATCCGTAGGTGTTAGCCTTCGGTATTATTGAAAATGGTCGTTCATGGCTATTTTCGACAAAAATGGGGGTTGTGTGGCCATTGATCATCGACCAGAGGCTCATACACCTCACCCCACATATGTTTCCTTGCCATAGATCACATTCTTGGATTTCTGGTGGAGACCATTTCTTGGTCAAAAATCCGTAGGTGTTAGCCTTCGTATTATTGAAAATGGTCGTTCATGGCTATTTTCGACAAAAATGGGGGTTGTGTGG
This sequence comes from Zea mays, assembly GCF_902167145.1. NCBI lineage: Eukaryota > Viridiplantae > Streptophyta > Magnoliopsida > Poales > Poaceae > Zea > Zea mays. Next base: position 2,145 of record NW_023367253.1, read on the forward strand.
CCATTGATCATCGACCAGAGGCTCATACACCTCACCCCACATATGTTTCCTTGCCATAGATCACATTCTTGGATTTCTGGTGGAGACCATTTCTTGGTCAAAAATCCGTAGGTGTTAGCCTTCGGTATTATTGAAAATGGTCATTCATGGCTATTTTCGACAAAATGGGGGTTGTGTGGCCATTGATCATCGACCAGAGGCTCATACACCTCACCCCACATATGTTTCCTTGCCATAGATCACATTCTTGGATTTCTGGTGGAGACCATTTCTTGGTCAAAAATCCGTAGTGTTAGCCTTCGGTATTATTGAAAATGGTCGTTCATGGCTATTTTCGACAAAAATGGGGGTTGTGTGGCCATTGATCATCGACCAGAGGCTCATACACCTCACCCCACATATGTTTCCTTGCCATAGATCACATTCTTGGATTTCTGGTGGAGACCATTTCTTGGTCAAAAATCCGTAGGTGTTAGCCTTCGTATTATTGAAAATGGTCGTTCATGGCTATTTTCGACAAAAATGGGGGTTGTGTGGCCATTGATCATCGACCAGAGGCTCATACACCTCACCCCACATATGTTTCCTTGCCATAGATCACATTCTTGGATTTCTGGTGGAGACCATTTCTTGGTCAAAAATCCGTAGTGTTAGCCTTCGGTATTATTGAAAATGGTCGTCATGGCTATTTTCGGCAAAAATGGGGGTTGTGTGGCCATTGATCATCGACCAGAGGCTCATACACCTCACCCCACATATGTTTCCTTGCCATAGATCACATTCTTGGATTTCTGGTGGAGACCATTTCTTGGTCAAAAATCCGTAGGTGTTAGCCTTCGGTATTATTGAAAATGGTCGTTCATGGCTATTTTCGACAAAAATGGGGGTTGTGTGGCCATTGATCATCGACCAGAGGCTCATACACCTCACCCCACATATGTTTCCTTGCCATAGATCACATTCTTGGATTTCTGGTGGAGACCATTTCTTGGTCAAAAATCCGTAGGTGTTAGCCTTCGGTATTATTGAAAATGGTCGTTCATGGCTATTTTCGACAAAAATGGGGGTTGTGTGGCCATTGATCATCGACCAGAGGCTCATACACCTCACCCCACATATGTTTCCTTGCCATAGATCACATTCTTGGATTTCTGGTGGAGACCATTTCTTGGTCAAAAATCCGTAGGTGTTAGCCTTCGGTATTATTGAAAATGGTCGTTCATGGCTATTTTCGACAAAATGGGGGTTGTGTGGCCATTGATCATCGACCAGAGGCTCATACACCTCACCCCACATATGTTTCCTTGCCATAGATCACATTCTTGGATTTCTGGTGGAGACCATTTCTTGGTCAAAAATCCGTAGGTGTTAGCCTTCGGTATTATTGAAAATGGTCGTTCATGGCTATTTTCGACAAAATGGGGGTTGTGTGGCCATTGATCATCGACCAGAGGCTCATACACCTCACCCCACATATGTTTCCTTGCCATAGATCACATTCTTGGATTTCTGGTGGAGACCATTTCTTGGTCAAAAATCCGTAGTGTTAGCCTTCGGTATTATTGAAAATGGTCATTCATGGCTATTTTCGACAAAATGGGGGTTGTGTGGCCATTGATCATCGACCAGAGGCTCATACACCTCACCCCACATATGTTTCCTTGCCATAGATCACATTCTTGGATTTCTGGTGGAGACCATTTCTTGGTCAAAAATCCGTAGGTGTTAGCCTTCGTATTATTGAAAATGGTCATTCATGGCTATTTTCGACAAAAATGGGGGTTGTGTGGCCATTGATCATCGACCAGAGGCTCATACACCTCACCCCACATATGTTTCCTTGCCATAGATCACATTCTTGGATTTCTGGTGGAGACCATTTCTTGGTCAAAAATCCGTAGGTGTTAGCCTTCGGTATTATTGAAAATGGTCGTTCATGGCTATTTTCGACAAAAATGGGGGTTGTGTGGCCATTGATCATCGACCAGAGGCTCATACACCTCACCCCACATATGTTTCCTTGCCATAGATCACATTCTTGGATTTCTGGTGGAGACCATTTCTTGGTCAAAAATCCGTAGGTGTTAGCCTTCGTATTATTGAAAATGGTCGTTCATGGCTATTTTCGACAAAAATGGGGGTTGTGTGGCCATTGATCATCGACCAGAGGCTCATACACCTCACCCCACATATGTTTCCTTGCCATAGATCACATTCTTGGATTTCTGGTGGAGACCATTTCTTGGTCAAAAATCCGTAGGTGTTAGCCTTCGGTATTATTGAAAATGGTCGTTCATGGCTATTTTCGACAAAATGGGGGTTGTGTGGCCATTGATCATCGACCAGAGGCTCATACACCTCACCCCACATATGTTTCCTTGCCATAGATCACATTCTTGGATTTCTGGTGGAGACCATTTCTTGGTCAAAAATCCGTAGGTGTTAGCCTTCGTATTATTGAAAATGGTCGTTCATGGCTATTTTCGACAAAATGGGGGTTGTGTGGCCATTGATCATCGACCAGAGGCTCATACACCTCACCCCACATATGTTTCCTTGCCATAGATCACATTCTTGGATTTCTGGTGGAGACCATTTCTTGGTCAAAAATCCGTAGGTGTTAGCCTTCGGTATTATTGAAAATGGTCGTTCATGGCTATTTTCGACAAAAATGGGGGTTGTGTGGCCATTGATCATCGACCAGAGGCTCATACACCTCACCCCACATATGTTTCCTTGCCATAGATCACATTCTTGGATTTCTGGTGGAGACCATTTCTTGGTCAAAAATCCGTAGGTGTTAGCCTTCGGTATTATTGAAAATGGTCGTTCATGGCTATTTTCGACAAAAATGGGGGTTGTGTGGCCATTGATCATCGACCAGAGGCTCATACACCTCACCCCACATATGTTTCCTTGCCATAGATCACATTCTTGGATTTCTGGTGGAGACCATTTCTTGGTCAAAAATCCGTAGGTGTTAGCCTTCGTATTATTGAAAATGGTCGTTCATGGCTATTTTCGGCAAAATGGGGGTTGTGTGGCCATTGATCATCGACCAGAGGCTCATACACCTCACCCCACATATGTTTCCTTGCCATAGATCACATTCTTGGATTTCTGGTGGAGACCATTTCTTGGTCAAAAATCCGTAGGTGTTAGCCTTCGGTATTATTGAAAATGGTCATTCATGGCTATTTTCGGCAAAAATGGGGGTTGTGTGGCCATTGATCATCGACCAGAGGCTCATACACCTCACCCCACATATGTTTCCTTGCCATAGATCACATTCTTGGATTTCTGGTGGAGACCATTTCTTGGTCAAAAATCCGTAGGTGTTAGCCTTCGGTATTATTGAAAATGGTCGTTCATGGCTATTTTCGACAAAAATGGGGGTTGTGTGGCCATTGATCATCGACCAGAGGCTCATACACCTCACCCCACATATGTTTCCTTGCCATAGATCACATTCTTGGATTTCTGGTGGAGACCATTTCTTGGTCAAAAATCCGTAGGTGTTAGCCTTCGGTATTATTGAAAATGGTCGTTCATGGCTATTTTCGACAAAAATGGGGGTTGTGTGGCCATTGATCATCGACCAGAGGCTCATACACCTCACCCCACATATGTTTCCTTGCCATAGATCACATTCTTGGATTTCTGGTGGAGACCATTTCTTGGTCAAAAATCCGTAGGTGTTAGCCTTCGGTATTATTGAAAATGGTCGTTCATGGCTATTTTCGACAAAAATGGGGGTTGTGTGGCCATTGATCATCGACCAGAGGCTCATACACCTCACCCCACATATGTTTCCTTGCCATAGATCACATTCTTGGATTTCTGGTGGAGACCATTTCTTGGTCAAAAATCCGTAGGTGTTAGCCTTCGGTATTATTGAAAATGGTCGTTCATGGCTATTTTCGACAAAAATGGGGGTTGTGTGGCCATTGATCATCGACCAGAGGCTCATACACCTCACCCCACATATGTTTCCTTGCCATAGATCACATTCTTGGATTTCTGGTGGAGACCATTTCTTGGTCAAAAATCCGTAGGTGTTAGCCTTCGGTATTATTGAAAATGGTCGTTCATGGCTATTTTCGACAAAAATGGGGGTTGTGTGGCCATTGATCATCGACCAGAGGCTCATACACCTCACCCCACATATGTTTCCTTGCCATAGATCACATTCTTGGATTTCTGGTGGAGACCATTTCTTGGTCAAAAATCCGTAGGTGTTAGCCTTCGGTATTATTGAAAATGGTCGTTCATGGCTATTTTCGACAAAAATGGGGGTTGTGTGGCCATTGATCATCGACCAGAGGCTCATACACCTCACCCCACATATGTTTCCTTGCCATAGATCACATTCTTGGATTTCTGGTGGAGACCATTTCTTGGTCAAAAATCCGTAGGTGTTAGCCTTCGGTATTATTGAAAATGGTCGTTCATGGCTATTTTCGACAAAAATGGGGGTTGTGTGGCCATTGATCATCGACCAGAGGCTCATACACCTCACCCCACATATGTTTCCTTGCCATAGATCACATTCTTGGATTTCTGGTGGAGACCATTTCTTGGTCAAAAATCCGTAGGTGTTAGCCTTCGTATTATTGAAAATGGTCGTTCATGGCTATTTTCGACAAAAATGGGGGTTGTGTGGCCATTGATCATCGACCAGAGGCTCATACACCTCACCCCACATATGTTTCCTTGCCATAGATCACATTCTTGGATTTCTGGTGGAGACCATTTCTTGGTCAAAAATCCGTAGTGTTAGCCTTCGGTATTATTGAAAATGGTCATTCATGGCTATTTTCGACAAAAATGGGGGTTGTGTGGCCATTGATCATCGACCAGAGGCTCATACACCTCACCCCACATATGTTTCCTTGCCATAGATCACATTCTTGGATTTCTGGTGGAGACCATTTCTTGGTCAAAAATCCGTAGGTGTTAGCCTTCGGTATTATTGAAAATGGTCGTTCATGGCTATTTTCGACAAAAATGGGGGTTGTGTGGCCATTGATCATCGACCAGAGGCTCATACACCTCACCCCACATATGTTTCCTTGCCATAGATCACATTCTTGGATTTCTGGTGGAGACCATTTCTTGGTCAAAAATCCGTAGGTGTTAGCCTTCGGTATTATTGAAAATGGTCGTTCATGGCTATTTTCGACAAAAATGGGGGTTGTGTGGCCATTGATCATCGACCAGAGGCTCATACACCTCACCCCACATATGTTTCCTTGCCATAGATCACATTCTTGGATTTCTGGTGGAGACCATTTCTTGGTCAAAAATCCGTAGGTGTTAGCCTTCGGTATTATTGAAAATGGTCGTTCATGGCTATTTTCGACAAAAATGGGGGTTGTGTGGCCATTGATCATCGACCAGAGGCTCATACACCTCACCCCACATATGTTTCCTTGCCATAGATCACATTCTTGGATTTCTGGTGGAGACCATTTCTTGGTCAAAAATCCGTAGGTGTTAGCCTTCGGTATTATTGAAAATGGTCATTCATGGCTATTTTCGACAAAAATGGGGGTTGTGTGGCCATTGATCATCGACCAGAGGCTCATACACCTCACCCCACATATGTTTCCTTGCCATAGATCACATTCTTGGATTTCTGGTGGAGACCATTTCTTGGTCAAAAATCCGTAGGTGTTAGCCTTCGGTATTATTGAAAATGGTCGTTCATGGCTATTTTCGAAAAAATGGGGGTTGTGTGGCCATTGATCATCGACCAGAGGCTCATACACCTCACCCCACATATGTTTCCTTGCCATAGATCACATTCTTGGATTTCTGGTGGAGACCATTTCTTGGTCAAAAATCGTAGGTGTTAGCCTTCGGTATTATTGAAAATGGTCGTTCATGGCTATTTTCGGCAAAAATGGGGGTTGTGTGGCCATTGATCATCGACCAGAGGCTCATACACCTCACCCCACATATGTTTCCTTGCCATAGATCACATTCTTGGATTTCTGGTGGAGACCATTTCTTGGTCAAAAATCCGTAGTGTTAGCCTTCGGTATTATTGAAAATGGTCATTCATGGCTATTTTCGACAAAAATGGGGGTTGTGTGGCCATTGATCATCGACCAGAGGCTCATACACCTCACCCCACATATGTTTCCTTGCCATAGATCACATTCTTGGATTTCTGGTGGAGACCATTTCTTGGTCAAAAATCCGTAGGTGTTAGCCTTCGGTATTATTGAAAATGGTCGTTCATGGCTATTTTCGACAAAAATGGGGGTTGTGTGGCCATTGATCATCGACCAGAGGCTCATACACCTCACCCCACATATGTTTCCTTGCCATAGATCACATTCTTGGATTTCTGGTGGAGACCATTTCTTGGTCAAAAATCCGTAGGTGTTAGCCTTCGGTATTATTGAAAATGGTCGTTCATGGCTATTTTCGACAAAAATGGGGGTTGTGTGGCCATTGATCATCGACCAGAGGCTCATACACCTCACCCCACATATGTTTCCTTGCCATAGATCACATTCTTGGATTTCTGGTGGAGACCATTTCTTGGTCAAAAATCCGTAGGTGTTAGCCTCTAGTATTATTGAAAATGGTCGTCATGGCTATTTTCGAAAAAATGGGGGTTGTGTGGCCATTGATCATCGACCAGAGGCTCATACACCTCACCCCACATATGTTTCCTTGCCATAGATCACATTCTTGGATTTCTGGTGGAGACCATTTCTTGGTCAAAAATCGTAGTGTTAGCCTTCGGTATTATTGAAAATGGTCGTTCATGGCTATTTTCGGCAAAATGGGGGTTGTGTGGCCATTGATCATCGACCAGAGGCTCATACACCTCACCCCACATATGTTTCCTTGCCATAGATCACATTCTTGGATTTCTGGTGGAGACCATTTCTTGGTCAAAAATCCGTAGGTGTTAGCCTTCGGTATTATTGAAAATGGTCATTCATGGCTATTTTCGACAAAAATGGGGGTTGTGTGGCCATTGATCATCGACCAGAGGCTCATACACCTCACCCCACATATGTTTCCTTGCCATAGATCACATTCTTGGATTTCTGGTGGAGACCATTTCTTGGTCAAAAATCCGTAGGTGTTAGCCTTCGGTATTGAAAATGGTCGTTCATGGCTATTTTCGACAAAAATGGGGGTTGTGTGGCCATTGATCATCGACCAGAGGCTCATACACCTCACCCCACATATGTTTCCTTGCCATAGATCACATTCTTGGATTTCTGGTGGAGACCATTTCTTGGTCAAAAATCCGTAGGTGTTAGCCTTCGGTATTATTGAAAATGGTCGTTCATGGCTATTTTCGACAAAAATGGGGGTTGTGTGGCCATTGATCATCGACCAGAGGCTCATACACCTCACCCCACATATGTTTCCTTGCCATAGATCACATTCTTGGATTTCTGGTGGAGACCATTTCTTGGTCAAAAATCCGTAGGTGTTAGCCTCTAGTATTATTGAAAATGGTCGCTCATGGCTATTTTCGGTCATGGCTAAAAAAATGGGGGTTGTGTGGCCATTTATCATCGACCAGAGGCTCATAAACCTCACCCCACATATGTTTCCTTGCCATAGATCACATTCTTGGATTTCTGGTGGAGACCATTTCTTGGTCAAAAATCTACGTGTTAGCCTTCGGTATTATTGAAAATGGTCATTCATGGCTATTTTCGGCAAAATGGGGGTTGTGTGGCCATTGATCATCGACCAGAGGCTCATACACCTCACCCCACATATGTTTCCTTGCCATAGATCACATTCTTGGATTTCTGGTGGAGACCATTTCTTGGTCAAAATCCGTAGGTGTTAGCCTCAGTATTATTGAAAATGGTCGCTCATGGCTATTTTCGACAAAAAAATGGGGGTTGTGTGGCCATTGATCATCGACCAGAGGCTCATACACCTCACCCCACATATGTTTCCTTGCCATAGATCACATTCTTGGATTTCTGGTGGAGACCATTTCTTGGTCAAAAATCGTACGTGTTAGCCTTCGGTATTATTGAAAATGGTCATTCATGGCTATTTTCGGCAAAATGGGGGTTGTGTGGCCATTGATCATCGACCAGAGGCTCATACACCTCACCCCACATATGTTTCCTTGCCATAGATCACATTCTTGGATTTCTGGTGGAGACCATTTCTTGGTCAAAAATCCGTAGGTGTTAGCCTTCGTATTATTGAAAATGGTCGTTCATGGCTATTTTCGACAAAAATGGGGGTTGTGTGGCCATTGATCATCGACCAGAGGCTCATACACCTCACCCCACATATGTTTCCTTGCCATAGATCACATTCTTGGATTTCTGGTGGAGACCATTTCTTGGTCAAAAATCCGTAGGTGTTAGCCTTCGGTATTATTGAAAATGGTCATTCATGGCTATTTTCGACAAAAATGGGGGTTGTGTGGCCATTGATCATCGACCATAGGCTCATACACCTCACCCCACATATGTTTCCTTGCCATAGATCACATTCTTGGATTTCTGGTGGAGACCATTTCTTGGTCAAAAATCCGTAGGTTTAGCCTCTAATTATTGAAAATGGTCGCTCATGGCTATTTTCATAAAAAAATGGGGGTTGTGTGGCCATTTATCATCGACTAGAGGCTCATACACCTCACCCCACATATGTTTCCTTGCCATAGATCACATTCTTGGATTTTGGTGGAGACCATTTCTTGGTCAAAAATCGTACGTGTTAGCCTTCGGTATTATTGAAAATGGTCGTTCATGGCTATTTTCGGCAAAATGGGGGTTGTGTGGCCATTGATCATCGACCAGAGGCTCATACACCTCACCCCACATATGTTTCCTTGCCATAGATCACATTCTTGGATTTCTGGTGGAGACCATTTCTTGGTTAAAAACTCGTACGTGTTAGCCTTCGGTATTATTGAAAATGGTCATTCATGGCTATTTTCGGCAAAATGGGGGTTGTGTGGCCATTGATCGTCGACCAGAGGCTCATACACCTCACCCCACATATGTTTCCTTGCCATAGATCACATTCTTGGATTTCTGGTGGAGACCATTTCTTGGTCAAAAATCCGTAGGTGTTAGCCTTTGATATTATTGAAAATGGTCGTTCATGGCCATTTTCGACAAAAATGGGGGTTGTGTGGCCATTGATCATCGACCAGAGGCTCATACACCTCACCCCACATATGTTTCCTTGCCATAGATCACATTCTTGGATTTCTGGTGGAGACCATTTCTTGGTCAAAAATCCGTAGGTGTTAGCCTTCGGTATTATTGTAAATGGTCATTCATGGCTATTTTCGACAAAAATGGGGGTTGTGTGGCCATTGATCATCGACCAGAGGCTCATACACCTCACCCCACATATGTTTCCTTGCCATAGATCACATTCTTGGATTTCTGGTGGAGACCATTTCTTGGTCAAAAATCCGTAGGTCTTAGCCTCTAATATTATTGAAAATGGTCGCTCATGGCTATTTTCATAAAAAATGGGGGTTGTGTGGCCATTTATCATCGACTAGAGGCTCATAATCTCACCCCACATATGTTTCCTTGCCATAGATCACATTCTTGGATTTCTGGTGGAGACCATTTCTTGGTCAAAAACTCGTACGTGTTAGCCTTCGGTATTATTGAAAATGGTCATTCATGGCTATTTTCGGCAAAATGGGGGTTGTGTGGCCATTGATCATCGACCAGAGGCTTGTACACCTCACCCCACATATGTTTCCTTGCCATAGATCACATTCTTGGATTTCTGGTGGAGACCATTTCTTGGTCAAAAATCCGAATGTGTTAGCCTTTGGTATTTTTGAAAATGGTCATTCATGGCTATTTTCGACAAAAATGGGGGTTGTGTGGCCATTGATCTTCGACCAGAGGCTCATACACCTCACCCCACATATGTTTCCTTGCCATAGATCACATTCTTGGATTTATGGTGGAGACCATTTCTTGGTCAAAAATCCGTAGGTGTTAGCCTTCAGTGTCATTGAAAATGGTCGTTCATGGCTATTTTCGACAAAAATGGGGGTTGTGTGGCCATTGATCGTCGACCAGAGGCTCATACACCTCACCCCACATATGTTTCCTTGCCATAGATCACATTCTTGGATTTCTGGTGGAGACCATTTCTTGGTCAAAAATCCGTAGGTGTTAGCCTTCGGTATTATTGAAAATGGTCGTTCATGGCTATTTTCGACAAAAATGGGGGTTGTGTGGCCATTGATCATCGACCAGACGCTCATACACCTCACCCCACATATGTTTCCTTGCCATAGATCACATTCTTGGATTTCTGGTGGAGACCATTTCTTGGTCTAAAATCCATAGGTGTTAGCCTCTAGTATTATTGAAAATGGTCGCTCATGGCTATTTTCAAGGTCGCTCATGGCTATTTTCATAAAAATGGGGGTTGTGTGGCCATTTATCATCGACTAGAGGCTCATAACCTCACCCCACATATGTTTCCTTGCCATAGATCACATTCTTGGATTTCTGGTGGAGACCATTTCTTGGTTAAAAACTCGTACGTGTTAGCCTTCGGTATTATTGAAAATGGTCGTTCATGGCTATTTTCGGCAAAATGGGGGTTGTGTGGCCATTGATCATCGACAGAGGCTCGTACACCTCACCCCACATATGTTTCCTTGCCATAGATCACATTCTTGGATTTCTGGTGGAGACCATTTCTTGGTCAAAAATCCGTACGTGTTAGCCTTTGGTATTTTGAAAATGGTCATTCATGGCTATTTTCGACAAAAATGGGGGTTGTGTGGCCATTGATCTTCGACCAGAGGCTCATACACCTCACTACACATATGTTTCCTTGCCATAGATCACATTCTTGGATTTATGGTGGAGACCATTTCTTGGTCAAAAATCCGTAGGTGTTAGCCTTCAGTGTCATTGAAAATGGTCGTTCATGGCTATTTTCGACAAAAATGGGGGTTGTGTGGCCATTGATCGTCGACCAGAGGCTCATACACCTCACCCCACATATGTTTCCTTGCCATAGATCACATTCTTGGATTTCTGGTGGAGACCATTTCTTGGTCAAAAATCCGTAGGTGTTAGCCTTCGGTATTATTGAAAATGGTCGTTCATGGCTATTTTCGACAAAAATGGGGTTGTGTGGCCATTGATCATCGACCAGACGCTCATACACCTCACCCCACATATGTTTCCTTGCCATAGATCACATTCTTGGATTTCTGGTGGAGACCATTTCTTGGTCTAAAATCCGTAGTGTTAGCCTCTAGTATTATTGAAAATGGTCGCTCATGGCTATTTTCAAGGTCATTGATCGTCGACCAGAGGCTCATACACCTCACCCCACATATGTTTCCTTGCCATAGATAATTCTTGGATTTCTGGTGGAGACCATTTCTTGGTCAAAAATCCGTAGGTGTTAGCCTTCGTATTATTGAAAATGGTCGTTCATGGCTATTTTCGACAAAAATGGGGGTTGTGTGGCCATTGATCATCGACTAGAGGCTCATACACCTCACCCCACATATGTTTCCTTGCCATAGATCACATTCTTGGATTTCTGGTGGAGACCATTTCTTGGTCAAAAATCCGTAGGTGTTAGCCTTCGGTATTATTGTAAATGGTCATTCATGGCTATTTTCGACAAAAATGGGGTTGTGTGGCCATTGATCATCGACCAGAGGCTCATACACCTCACCCCACATATGTTTCCTTGCCATAGATCACATTCTTGGATTTATGGTGGAGACCATTTCTTGGTCAAAAATCCGTAGGTGTTAGCCTTCAGTGTATTGAAAATGGTCGTTCATGGCTATTTTCGACAAAAATGGGTTGTGTGGCCATTGATCATCGACCAGAGGCTCATACACCTCACCCCACATATGTTTCCTTGCCATAGATCACATTCTTGGATTTCTGGTGGAGACCATTTCTTGGTCAAAAATCCGTAGGTGTTAGCCTTCGGTATTATTGAAAATGGTCGTTCATGGCTATTTTCGACAAAAATGGGGGTTGTGTGGCCATTGATCATCGACCAGACGCTCATACACCTCACCCCACATATGTTTCCTTGCCATAGATCACATTCTTGGATTTTTGGTGGAGACCATTTCTTGGTCAAAAACTCGTACGTGTTAGCCTTCGGTATTATTGAAAATGGTCGTTCATGGCTATTTTCGGCAAAATGGGGGTTTGTGGCCATTGATCATCGACCAGAGGCTCATACACCTCACCCCACATATGTTTCCTTTCCATAGATCACATTCTTGGATTTCTGGTGGAGACCATTTCTTGGTCAAAAATCCGTAGGTGTTAGCCTTCGGTATTATTGAAATGGTCATTCATGGCTATTTTCGACAAAAATGGGGGTTGTGTGGCCATTGATCTTCGACCAGAGGCTCATACACCTCACCACATATGTTTCCTTGCCATAGATCACATTCTTGGATTTCTGGTGGAGACCATTTCTTGGTCAAAAATCCGTAGGTGTTAGCCTTCGGTGTATTGAAAATGGTCGTTCATGGCTATTTTCGACAAAAATGGGGGTTGTGTGGCCATTGATCGTCGACCAGAGGCTCATACACCTCACCCCACATATGTTTCCTTGCCATAGATCACATTCTTGGATTTCTGGTGGAGACCATTTCTTGGTCAAAAATCCGTAGGTGTTAGCCTTCGGTATTATTGAAAATGGTCGTTCATGGCTATTTTCGACAAAAATGGGGGTTGTGTGGCCATTGATCATCGACCAGAGCTCATACACCTCACCCCACATATGTTTCCTTGCCATAGATCACATTCTTGGATTTCTGGTGGAGACCATTTCTTGGTCTAAAATCCGTAGGTGTTAGCCTCTAGTATTATTGAAAATGGTCGCTCATGGCTATTTTCAAGGTCGCTCATGGCTATTAAAAAATGGGGGTTGTGTGGCCATTGATCATCGACTAGAGGCTCATAAACCTCACCCCACATATGTTTCCTTGCCATAGATTACATTCTTGGATTTCTGGTGGAACCATTTCTTGGTCAAAAACCGTACATGTTAGCCTTCGGTATTATTGAAAATGGTCATTCATGGCTATTTTCGGCAAAATGGGGGTTGTGTGGCCATTGATCGTCGACCAGAGGCTCATACACCTCACCCCACATATGTTTCCTTGTCGTAGATCACATTCTTGGATTTCTGGTGGAGACCATTTCTTGGTCTAAAATACGTAGGTGTTAGCCTCTAGTATTATTGAAAATGGTCGCTCATGGCTATTTTCAAGGTCGCTCATGGCTATTTTCAAAAAATGGGGGTTGTGTGGCCATTTATCATCGACTAGAGGCTCATAAACCTCACCCCACATATGTTTCCTTGCCATAGATTACATTCTTGGATTTCTGGTGGAAGCCATTTCTTGGTTAAAAACTCGTACGTGTTAGCCTTCGGTATTATTGAAAATGGTCATTCATGGCTATTTTCAGCAAAATGGGGGTTGTGTGGCCATTGATCGTCGACCAGAGGCTCATACACCTCACCCCACAATGTTTCCTTGTCGTAGATCACATTCTTGGATTTCTGGTGGAGACCATTTCTTGGTCAAAAATCCGTAGGTGTTAGCCTTCGATATTATTGAAAATGGTCGTTCATGGCTATTTTCGACAAAATGGGGGTTGTGTGGCCATTGATCATCGACCAGAGGCTCATACACCTCACCCCACATATGTTTCCTTGCCATAGATCACATTCTTGGATTTCTGGTGGAGACCATTTCTGGTCAAAAATCCGTAGGTGTTAGCCTTCGGTATTATTGTAAATGGTCATTCATGGCTATTTTCGACAAAAATGGGGGTTGTGTGGCCATTGATCATCGACATAGGCTCATACACCTCACCCCACATATGTTTCCTTGCCATAGATCACATTCTTGGATTTCTGGTGGAGACCATTTCTTGGTCAAAAATCCGTAGGTCTTAGCCTCTAATTTTATTGAAAATGGTCGACTCATGGCTATTTTCATAAAAAAATGGGGGTTGTGTGGCCATTTATCATCGACTAGAGGCTCATAAATCTCACCCCACATATGTTTCCTTGCCATAGATCACATTCTTGGATTTTTGGTGGAGACCATTTCTTGGTCAAAAACTCGTACGTGTTAGCCTTCGGTATTATTGAAAATGGTCGTTCATGGTTATTTTCAGCAAAATGGGGTTGTGTGGCCATTGATCATCGACCAGAGGCTCGTACACCTCACCCCACATATGTTTCCTTGCCATAGATTACATTCTTGGATTTCTGGTGGAAACCATTTCTTGGTTAAAAACTCGTACGTGTTAGCCTTCGGTATTATTGAAAATGGTCATTCATGGCTATTTTCGGCAAAATGGGGGTTGTGTGGTCATTGATCGTCGACCAGAGGCTCATACACCTCACCCCACATATGTGTCCTTGTCGTAGATCACATTCTTGGATTTCTGGTGGAGACCATTTCTTGGTCAAAAATCCGTAGGTGTTAGCCTTTGATATTATTGAAAATGGTCGTTCATGGCCATTTTCGACAAAAATGGGGGTTGTGTGGCCATTGATCATCGACCAGAGGCTCATACACCTCACCCCACATATGTTTCCTTGCCATAGATCACATTCTTGGATTTCTGGTGGAGACCATTTCTTGGTCAAAAATCCGTAGGTGTTAGCCTTCGGTATTATTGTAAATGGTCATTCATGGCTATTTTCGACAACAATGTGGGTTGTGTGGCCATTGATCATCGACCAGAGGCTCATACACCTCACCCCACATATGTTTCCTTGCCATAGATCACATTTCTTAGATTTCTGGTGGAGACCATTTCTTGGTCAAAAATCCGTAGTTCTTAGCCTCTAATATTATTGAAAATGGTCGCTCATTGGCTATTTTCATAAAAAATGGGGGTTGTGTGGCCATTTATCATCGACTAGAGGCTCATAAATCTCACCCCTCATATGTTTCCTTGCCATAGATCACATTCTTGGATTTCTGGTGGAGGACCATTTCTTGGTCAAAAACTCGTACGTGTTAGCCTTCGGTATTATTGAAAATGGTCATTCATGGCTATTTTCGGCAAAATGGGGGTTCTTGTGGCCATTGATCATCGACCAGAGGCTTGTACACCTCACCCCACATATGTTTCATTGCCATAAATCACATTCTTGGATTTCTGGTGGAGACCATTTCTTGGGCAAAAATCCGAATGTGTTAGCCTTTGGTATTTTTGAAAATGGTCATTCATGGCTATTTTCGACAAAAATGGGGGTTGTGTGGCCATTGATCTCGACCAGAGGCTCATACACCTCACTACACATATGTTTCCTTGCCATAGATCACATTCTTGGATTTATGGTGGAGACCATTTCTTGGTCAAAAATCCGTAGGTGTTTAGCCTTCAGTGTCATTGAAAATGGTCGTTCATGGCTATTTTCGACAAAAAATTAGGGTTGTGTGGCCATTGATCGTCGACCAGAGGCTCATACACCTCACCCCACATATGTTTCCTTGCCATAGATCACATTCTTGGATTTCTGGTGGAGACCATTTCTTGGTCAAAAATCCGTAGGTGTTAGCCTTCGGTATTATTGAAAATGGTCGTTCATGGCTATTTTCGACAAAAATGGGGGTTGTGTGGCCATTGATCATCGACCAGACGCTCATACACCTCACCCCACATATGTTTCCTTGCCATAGATCACATTCTTGGATTTCTGGTGGAGACCATTTCTTGGTCTAGAATCCATAGGTGTTAGCCTCTAGTATTATTGAAAATGGTCGCTCATGGCTATTTTCAAGGTCGCTCATGGCTATTTTCATAAAAATGGGGGTTGTTGTGGCCATTTATCATCGACTAGAGGCTCATAAACCTCACCCCACATATGTTTCCTTGCCATAGATTACATTCTTGGATTTCTGGTGGAAGCCATTTCTTGGTTAAAAACTCGTACGTGTTAGCCTTCGGTATTATTGAAAATGGTCATTCATGGCTATTTTCGGCAAAATGGTGGTTGTGTGGCCATTGATCGTCGACCAGAGGCTCATACACCTCACCCCACAAATGTTTCCTTGTCGTAGATCACATTCTTGGATTTCTGGTGGAGACCATTTCTTGGTCAAAAATCCGTAGGTGTTAGCCTTCGATATTATTGAAAATGGTCGTTCATGGCTATTTTCGACAACAATGGGGGTTGTGTGGCCATTGATCATCGACCAGAGGCTCATACACCTCACCCCACATATGGTTTCCTTGCCATAGATCACATTCTTGGATTTCTGGTGGAGACCATTTCTTGGTCAAAATCCGTAGGTGTTAGCCTTCGGTATTATTGTAAATGGTCATTCATGGCTATTTTCGACAAAAATGGGGGTTGTGTGGCCATTGATCATCGACCATAGGCTCATACACCTCACCCCACATATGTTTCCTTGCCATAGATCACATTCTTGGATTTCTGGTGGAGACCATTTCTTGGTCAAAAATCCGTAGGTCCTTAGCCTCTAATTTAATTGAAAATGGTCGCTCATGGCTATTTTCATAAAAAAATGGGGGTTGTGTGGCCATTTATCATCGACTAGAGGCTCATAAATCTCACCCCACATATGTTTCCTTGCCATAGATCACATTCTTGGATTTCTGGTGGAGACCATTTCTTGGTCTAAAATCCGTAGGTGTTAGCCTCTAGTATTATTGAAAATGGTCGCTCATGGCTATTTTCAAGGTCACTCATGGCTATTTTCATAAAAAATGGGGGTTGTGTGGCCATTTATCATCGACTAGAGGCTCATAAACCTCACCCCACATATGTTTCCTTGCCATAGATTACATTCTTGGATTTCTGATGGAAACCATTTCTTGGTTAAAACTCGTACGTGGTTAGCCTTCGGTATTATTGAAAATGGTCATTCATGGCTATTTTCGGCAAAATGGGGGTTGTGTGGCCATTGATCGTCGACTAGAGGCTCATACACCTCACCCCACATATGTTTCCTTGTCGTAGATAACATTCTTGGATTTCTGGTGGAGACCATTTCTTGGTCAAAAATCCGTAGGTGTTAGCCTTCGATATTATTGAAAATGGTCGTTCATGGCTATTTTCGACAAAAATGGGGGTTGTGTGGCCATTGATCATCGACCAGAGGCTCATACACCTCACCCACATATGTTTCCTTGCCATAGATCACATTCTTGGATTTCTGGTGGAGACCATTTCTTGGTCAAAAATCCGTAGGTGTTAGCCTTCGGTATTATTGTAAATGGTCATTCATGGCTATTTTCGACAAAAATGGGGGTTGTGTGGCCATTGATCATCGACCAGAGGCTCATACACCTCACCCCACATATGTTTCCTTGCCATAGATCACATTCTTAGATTTATGGTGGAGACCATTTCTTGGTCAAAAATCCGTAGGTGTTAGCCTTCAGTGTCATTGAAAATTGTCGTTCATGGCTATTTTCGACAAAAATTAGGGTTGTGTGGCCAGTGATCGTCGACCAGAGGCTCATACACCTCACCCCACATATGTTTCCTTTCCATAGATCACATCCTTGGATTTCTGGTGGAGACCATTTCTTGGTCAAAAATCCGTAGGTGTTAGCCTTCGGTATTATTGTAAATGGTCATTCATGGCTATTTTCGACAAAATGGGGGTTGTGTGGCCATCGATCATCGACCAGACACTCATACACCTCACCCCACATATGTTTCCTTGCCATAGATCACATTTTTGGATTTTTGGTGGAGACCATTTCTTGGTCAAAAACTCATACGTGTTAGCCTTCGGTATTATTGAAAATGGTCGTTCATGGCTATTTTCGGCAAAATGGGGGTTCTGTGGCCATTGATCATCGACCAGAGGCTCGTACACCTCACCCCACATATGTTTCCTTTCCATAGATCACATTTTTGGATTTCTGGTGGAGACCATTTCATGGTCAAAAATCCGTAGGTGTTAGCCTTCGGTATTATTGTAAATGGTCATTCATGGCTATTTTCGACAAAAATGGGGGTTGTGTGGCCATTGATCATCGACCAGACGCTCATACACCTCACCCCAGATATGTTTCCTTGCCATAGATCACATTCTGGATTTCTGGTGGAGACCATTTCTTGGTCAAAAATCCGTAGGTGTTAGCCTTCGGTATTATTGAAAATGGTCGTTCATGGCTATTTTCGACAAAAATGGGGGTTGTGTGGCATTGATCATCGACCAGAGGCTCATACACCTCACCCCACATATGTTTCCTTGCCATAGATCACATTCTTGGATTTCTGGTGGAGACCATTTCTTGGTCAAAAATCCGTAGGTGTTAGGCCTTCGGTATTATTGAAAATTGTCGTTCATGGCTATTTTCGACATAAATGGGGGTTGTGTGGCCATTGATCATCGACCAGACGCTCATACACCTCACCCCACATATGTTTCCTTGCCATAGATCACATTCTTGGATTTCTGGTGGAGACCATTTCTTGGTCTAAAATCCATAGCTGTTAGCCTCTAGTATTTTTGAAAATGGTCGCTCATGGCTATTTTCAAGGTCGCTCATGGCTATTTTCATAAAAAATGGGGGTTGTGTGGCCATTTATCATCGACTAGAGGCACATAAACCTCGCCCCACATATGTTTCCTTGCCATAGATCACATTCTTGGATTTTTGGTGGAGACCATTTCTTGGTTAAAAACTCGTACGTGTTAGCCTTCGGTATTATTGAAAATGGTCGTTCATGGCTATTTTCGGCAAAATGGGGGTTGTGTGGCCATTCATTATCGACTAGAAGCTCGTACACCTCACCCCACATATGTTTCCTTGCCATAGATCACATTCTTGGATTTCTGGTGGAGACCATTTCTTGGTCAAAAATCCGTACGTGTTAGCCTTTGGTATTTTTGAAAATGGTCATTCATGGCTATTTTCGACAAAAATGGGGGTTGTGTGGCCATTGATCTTCGACCAGAGGCTCATACACCTCACTACACATATGTTTCCTTGCCATAGATCACATTCTTGGATTTATGGTGGAGACCATTTCTTGGTCAAAAATCCGTAGGTGTTAGCCTTCAGTGTCATTGAAAATGGTCGTTCATGGCTATTTTCGACAAAAATTAGGGTTGTGTGGCCATTGATCGTCTACAAGAGGCTCATACACCAAACACCACATATGTTTCCTTGCCATAGATCACATTCTTGGATTTCTGGTGGAGACCATTTCTTGGTCAAAAAACCTTAGGTGTTAGCCTTCGGTATTATTGAAAATGGTCGTTCATGGCTATTTTCGACAAAAATGGGGGTTGTGTGGCCATTGATCATCGACCAGACGCTCATACACCTCACCCCACATATGTTTCCTTGCCATAGATCACATTCTTGGATTTCTGGTGGAGACCATTTCTTGGTCTAAAATCCGTAGGTGTTATCCTCTAGTATTATTGAAAATGGTCGCTCATGGCTATTTTCATAAAAAATGAGGGTTGTGTGGCCATTTATCATCGACTAGAGCCTCATAAACCTCACCCCACATATGTTTCCTTGCCATAGATTACATTCTTGGATTTCTGGTGGAAACCATTTCTTGGTTAAAAACTCGTACGTGTTAGCCTTCGGTATTATTGAAAATGGTCTTCATGGCTATTTTTGGCAAAATGGGGTTGTGTGGCCATTGATCATCAACCAGAGGCTCGTACAACTCAACCCACATATGTTTCCTTGCCATAGATCATATTCTTGGATTTTTGGTGGAGACCATTTCTTGGTCAAAAACTCGTACGTGTTAGCCTTCGGTATTATTGAAAATGGTCGTTCATGGCTATTTTCGGCAAAATGGGGGTTCTGTGGCCATTGATCATCGACCAAAGGCTCGTACACCTCACCCCACATATGTTTCCTTTCATAGATCACATTCTTGGATTTCTGGTGGAGACCATTTCTTGGTCAAAAATCCGTAGGTGTTAGCCTTCGGTATTATTGTAAATGGTCATTCATGGCTATTTTCGACAAAAATGGGGGTTGTGTGGCCATTGATCATCGACCAGACGCTCATACACCTCACCCCACATATGTTTCCTTGCCATAGATCACATTCTTGGATTTCTGGTGGAGACCATTTCTTGGTCAAAAATCCGTAGGTGCTAGCCTTCGGTATTATTGAAAATGGTCGTTCATGGCTATTTTCGACAAAAATGGGGGTTGTGTGGCCATTGATCATCGACCAGAGGCTCATACACCTCACCCCACATATGTTTCCTTGCCATAGATCACATTCTTGGATTTCTGGTGGAGACCATTTCTTGGTCAAAAATCCGTAGGTGTTAGCCTTCGGTATTATTGAAAATGGTCGGTCATGGCTATTTTTCGACAAAAATGGGGGTTGTGTGGCCATTGATCATCGACCAGACGCTCATACACCTCACCCCACATATCTTTCCTTGTCATAGATCACATTCTTGGATTTCTGGTGGAGACCATTTCTTGGTCTAAAATCCATAGGTGTTAGCCTCTAGTATTATTGAAAATGGTCGCTCATGGCTATTTTCAAGGTCGCTCATGGCTATTTTCATAAAAAATGGGGGTTGTGTGGCCATTTATCATCGACTAGAGGCTCATAAACCTCGCCCCACATATGTTTCCTTGCCATAGATCACATTCTTGGATTTCTGGTGGAGACCATTTCCTTGGTTAAAAACTCGTACGTGGTTAGCCTTCGGGTATTATTGAAAATGGTCGTTCATGGCTATTTTCGGCAAAATGGGGGTTGTGTGACCATTCATTATCGACCAGAGGCTCGTACACCTCACCCCACATATGTTTCCTTGCCATAGATCACATTCTTGGATTTCTGGTGGAGACCATTTCTTGGTTAAAAATCCGTACGTGTTAGCCTTTGGTATTTTTGAAAATGGTCATTCATGGCTATTTTCGACAAAAAATGGGGGTTGTGTGGCCATTGATCATCGACTAGAGGCTCATACACCTCACACCACATATGTTTCCTTGCCATAGATCACATTCTTGGATTTCTGGTGCAGACATTTCTTGGTCAAAAATCCGTAGGTGTTAGCCTTCGGTATTATTGAAAATGGTCGTTCATGGCTATTTTCGACAAAAATGGGGGTTGTGTGGCCATTGATCATCGACCAGACGCTCATACACCTCACCCCACATATGTTTCCTTGCCATAGATCACATTCTTGGATTTCTGGTGGAGACCATTTCTTGGTCTAAAATCCGTAGGTGTTAGCCTCTAGTATTATTGAAAATGGTCCGCTCATGGCTATTTTCAAGGTCGCTCATGGCTATTTTCATAAAAAATGGGGGTTGTGTGGCCATTTATCATTGACTAGAGGCTCATAAACCTCACCCCACATATGTTTCCTTGCCATAGATTACATTCTTGGATTTCTGGTGGAAACCATTTCTTGGTTAAAAACTCGTACGTGTTAGCCTTCGGTATTATTGAAAATGGTCATTCATAGCTATTTTCGGCAAAATGGGGGTTGTGTGGCCATTGATCATCAACCAGAGGCTCATACACCTCACCCCACATATGTTTCCTTGCCATAGATCACATTCTTGGATTTCTGGTGGAGACCATTTCTTGGTCAAAAATCCGTAGGTGTTAGCCTTCGGTATTATTGAAAATGGTCGTTCATGGCTATTTTCGACAAAAATGGGGGTTGTGTGGCCATTGATCATCGACTAGATGCTCATACACCTCACCCCACATATGTTTCCTTGCCATAGATCACATTCTTGGATTTCTGGTGGAGACCATTTCTTGGTCAAAAATCCGTAGGTGTTAGCCTTCGGTATTATTGAAAATGGTCGTTCATGGCTATTTTCGACAAAATGGGGGTGTGTGGCCATTGATCATCGACCAGATGCTCATACACCTCACCCACATATGTTTCCTTGCCATAGATCACATTCTTGGATTTCTGGTGGAGACCATTTCTTGGTCTAAAATCCGTAGGTCTTAGCCTCTAGTATTATTGAAAATGGTCGCTCATGGCTATTTTCATAAAAAATGGGGGTTGTGTGGCCATTTATCATCACCTAGAGGCTCATAAACCGCACCCCACATATGTTTCCTTGCCATAGATCACATTCTTGGATTTCTGGTGGAGACCATTTCTTGGTTAAAAACTCGTACGTGTTAGCCTTCGGTATTATTGAAAATGGTCGTTCATGGCTATTTTCGGCAAAATGGGGGGTTGTGTGGCCATTGATCACCGACCAGAGGATCATACACCTCACCCCACATATGTTTCCTTGCCATAGATCACATTCTTGGATTCCTGGTGGAGACCATTTCTTGGTCAAAAATCCATACGTGTTTAGCCTTTGGTATTTTTGAAAATGGTCATTCATGGCTATTTTCGACAAAAATGGGGGTTGTGTGGCCATTGATCATCGACTAGAGGCTCATACACCTCACCCCACATATGTTTCCTTGCCATAGATCACATTCTTGGATTTCTGGTGGAGACCATTTCTTGGTCAAAAATCCGTAGGTGTTAGCCTTCGGTATTATTGAAAATGGTCGTTCATGGCTATTTTCGACAAAAATGGGGGTTGTGTGGCCATTGATCATCGACCAGACGCTCATACACCTCACCCCACATTTGTTTCCTTGCCATAGATCACATTCTTGGATTTCTGGTGGAGACCATTTCTTGGTCTAAAATCCGTAGGTGTTAGCCTCAAGTATTATTGAAAATGGTCGCTCATGGCTATTTTCAAGGTCGCTCATGGCTATTTTCATAAAAAATGGGGGTTGTGTGGCCATTTATCATCGACTAGAGGCTCATAAACCTCACCCCACATATGTTTCCTTGCCATAGATTACATTCTTGGATTTCTGGTGGAAACCATTTCTTGGTTAAATACGCGTACGTGTTAGCCTTCAGTATTATTGAAAATGGTCATTCATGGCTATTTTCGGCAAAATGGGGGTTGTGTGGCCATTGATCGTCGACCAGAGGCTCATACACCTCACCCCACATATGTTTCCTTGTTGTAGATCACATTCTTGGATTTCTGGTGGAGACCATTTCTTGGTCAAAAAACCGTAGGTGTTAGCCTTCGATATTATTGAAAATGGTCGTTCATGGCTATTTTCGACAAAAATGGGGGTTGTGTGGCCATTGATCATCGACCAGAGGCTCATACACCTCACCCCACATATGTTTCCTTGCCATAGATCACATTCTTGGATTTCTGGTGGAGACCATTTCTTGGTCAAAAACTCGTATGTGTTAGCCTTCGGTATTATTGAAAATGTCGTTCATGGCTATTTTCGGCAAAATGGGGGTTCTGTGGCCATTGATCATCGACCAGAGGCTCGTACACCTCACCCCCACATATGTTTCCTTGCCATAGATCACATTCTTGGATTTCTGGTGGAGACCATTTCTTGGTCAAAAATCCGTAGGTGTTAGCCTTCGGTATTATTGAAAATGGGTCGTTCATGGCTATTTTCGGCAAAATGGTGGGTTCTGTGGCCATTGATCATCGACCAGAGGCTCGTACACCTCACCCCACATATGTTTCCTTGCCATAGATCACATTCTTGGATTTCTGGGTGGAGACCATTTCTTGGTCAAAAATCCGTAGGTGCTAGCCTTCGGTATTATTGAAAATGGTCGTTCATGGCTATTTTCGACAAAAATGGGGGTTGTGTGGCCATTGATCATCGACCAGAGGCTCATACACCTCACCCCACATATGTTTCCTCGCCATAGATCACATTCTTGGATTTCTGGTGGAGACCATTTCTTGGTCAAAATCCGTAGGTCTTAGCCTCTAATATTATTGAAAATGGTCGCTCATGGCTATTTTCGGGAAAATGGGGGTTCTGTGGCCATTGATCGTCAACCAGAGGCTCATACACCTCACCCCACATATGTTTCCTTGTCGTAGATCACATTCTTGGATTTCTGGTGGAGACCATTTCTTGGTCAAAAATCCGTAGGTGTTAGCCTTCGATATTATTGAAAATGGTCGTTCAAGGCTATTTTCGACAAAAATGGGGGTTGTGCGGCCATTGATCATCGACCAGAGGCTCATACACCTCACCCCACATATGTTTCCTTGCCATAGATCACATTCTTGGATTTCTGGTGGAGACCATTTCTTGGTCAAAAATCTATAGGTGTTAGCCTTCGGTATTATTGAAAATGGTCGTTCATGGCTATTTTCGACAAAAATGGGGGTTGTGTGGCCATTGATCACCGACCAGACGCTCATACACCTCACCCACATATGTTTCCTTGCCATAGATCACATTCTTGGATTTCTGGTGGGGACCATTTCTTGGTCTAAAATCCGTAGGTGTTAGCCTCTAGTATTATTGAAAATGGTCGCTCATGGCTATTTTCAAGGTCGCTCATGGCTATTTTCATAAAAAATGGGGGTTGTGTGGCCATTTTCATCGACTAGAGGTTCATAACCTCACCCCACATATGTTTCCTTGCCATAGATCACATTCTTGGATTTCTGGTGGAGACCATTTCTTGGTCAAAAATCCGTACGTGTTAGCCTTTGGTATTTTTGAAAATGGTCGTTCATGGCTTGGTCGATGATCAATGGCCACACAACCCCCATTTTTTATGAAAATAGCCATGAGCGACCATTTTCAATAATACTAGAGGCTAAGACCTACGAATTTTTGACCAAGAAATGGTCTCCACCAGAAATCCAAGAATGTGATCTATGGCAAGGAAACATATGTGGGGTGAGGTGTATGAGCCTCTCGTCGATGATCAATGGCCACACAACCCCCATTTTTGTCGAAAAATAGCCATGAATGACCATTTACAATAATACCGAAGGCTAACACCTACGAATTTTTGACCAAGAAATGGTCTCCACCAGAAATCCAAGAATGTGATCTATGGCAAGGAAACATATGTGGGGTGAGGTGTATGAGCCTATGGTCGATGATCAATGGCCACACAACCCCCATTTTTGTCGAAAATAGCCATGAACGACCATTTTCAATAATATCGAAGGCTAACACCTACGGATTTTTGACCAAGAAATGGTCTCCACCAGAAATCCAAGAATGTGATCTACGACAAGGAAAACATATGTGGGGTGAGGTGTATGAGCCTGTTGGGGGCCTTCGGCTTCCGAAGGTCCTAAAAAAACAGGATTTAACAGTATTTCTGGAGTATAATGTGTGAACAGGTATCTTCGGACTCAAGTCGGCGTCACAGTAGACCAGAATAGTACGAAGGTTGATACAGCGCCAAAGGTGTGAGCAGGAAAGCTTCGGCGTGGCAACAGAATGTGGAATCGACTTAAAGATGAAAAGGCCATTTAGACCTCGATAGATTACTATAGAATTATTATCAAGTGTAAAGGGCATGAATGTAATTCTGTATGGGTTGTGCCCCGTGCCTATAAATAGGTGAACAGTACCCCCGTACTGTTCTCGCTGATTTGGCAATTTACTTTTGCGTCACGCTTGTACTTTCATCCCCTTCAAGTTAAAGGTACATGCTGTAATCTTATCGATTACTTCTGTTTGTACATGATAATAAAACATAATTGTTTATGGTTGTTCATTATATTCCTTATAGTTCATCCTTCATCATTATATAATGTATTTATGAAGGTATGCCCTTCATAACCTTCGTCCGAAAATCATTATAATCCTGGAGAGGAATAATGCTTCGAAGGACGAAGGACTTTACCGATTAACATTTTCTATGTTGGCTTGTTCCTGACTCATAGCATTCAAGAACAAGTCTCCAACATTGGCGCCCACCTCCGGTGAACTCACTTCCACTCTTTGAGTTTTTTGAACACCTTCAGCGATCATAAACCTTCGTTATGGCGCCGAAGAAAGCTTCAGCAACTGGGACTGCAGCTCTACAACCGCTGGACCACAATCAGGAGACAGTCTCCCTTCGGGAGGCCCGAAGCCAGAAAAGGAAGGTTGTTAGCCCGACACCACCAGAGGACGAGATAGATCAAGAATCAGAAATATGGAGACGCTTCATCAACAAGTGCAGAGGAAGAAAGAAAAGATGGCCAGGCTAGCTGAGCTGCAGAGGCAGATAGACGAAGCCTCTGAAGAAGTTCGTCACCTTGCTCAGGGATGAGCAACCCGAAGGCCTCAACACCAAGACCTTCATCAGGATGGTTTTCCCAACGAAGATGACTGGTATGACAATTTCCATCATGGGAATTTGTTTTTGACGATGCTTCTCCTCTGTCCGCTGAGCTGCAGGCTACACCTTGGCCTCCGTCCTACAAGCCGCCTCAGCTTCCGTATTCGATGGCCACTCAGACCCGAAGCAGTTTTGATGAGCTACGAAGCAACAGTATCTTCGTATGGTGGCAATGCTGCGGTCATGGCCAAATCTTTTGTTATGGCTGTCAGGAGTGTTGCCTCAAACCTGGTATTCTCCCTTTCGACCAGGAACGATCACTTCATGGCAGAAGCTGAAGGACTTGTTGTTAACTAGCTTCCAAGGGTTTCAGACGGAAGCCGGTTTACTGCCTCAGGCTCTGTTTCCAATGTACCCAGGATCACGAAGAATACCTTCAGGCGTATGTCCGAAGGTTCTTGCGTTTTGAGGGCACAGGCACCAACGGTGCCCAATGAAATTGTCATTGAGGCCATGATCAAGGGGCTTCGGCCAGGACCGTCAGCTCAGTACTTCGCTAGGAAGCCTCCTACAAACTTTGGAGAAGCTGCTCCAGAAGATGGACGAGTACATTCGGGCCGATAATGATTTCCGCCAAAGAAGGGAGGAGGCTTTCCAGGTTTTCTGAAATGACCAGGGGCTTCGGAGGGAGGTTTTACCCGAGGCATGTTAGATCAATTCATAAATCTACACAAAATGATGATAAAGGGAGCCAACAGCAAAGGCCACAATGTTCCTCACAGGCTTCGGGGTCAACAGCAAGGCCCCTTCTGACCACCAGCTCCAAGAGGCAGAGGCGCCAGGGGCTTCGGAGGAAGATTTGGCGATCAACAGAGAAGAATCTTTTGCTTATTCTGTGGTGAGAACAAAGGTCATACCACCAGGATGTGCCATGTTACCAATCCAGAAGCAAAAAGAAATAGCCGAAGCGGCAGCACAACAGGCTCAGCCCAAGCAGGTCATGCACACTGCTTCATATCATTCGCCTTACATCCCAGAGTATGTAGGCAATCACCCTGCAGTTTCTGTTGCTTCGGCGAGTCAACCCTCAGGCTTCCTGGCAACAACCACCGCCTCCACCACCGCAGCAACAAGGTCAGCAGCCAGAAGGGAGCCAATATGCTCCACATCAAAGGGACTTCAGAGAACAGTCCGAAGCTCGCACAGTCAACAGCACTGTGCCAGAGGTCATAAGCACATCTATTGACAACTATCCTACCTTAAATAGCAATCTTTTTCATTCAGTTTTATTTTCTGTAATAAAGGACATTGTTCAGGTTTCATGCAAATAGTTTCGTTGATTCCCACAAGGAAAAATATTTTCTTCACAGGCTTAAATTGTTGGAGACTTGTGATAACACAAGAGGACCTTCGAACTATCGAAAATTCTTCGAAGCAACAAAAAGTCGTTCTAAAGAACGCAGAGTGAGTTTGCCGAAGTTACAAAAAAGTCGTTCCAAAGGGAGCGCAGTGTAAGTTTTCTGCTCCAAAGTCGTTCCAAAGGGAATGCAGAGCATACAGCGAAAAGTCAACGCTGATACCGCCTAAGTAAAGGGCGAAGCGCGAAAAGTCAACGCGAATACCGCTGAAAGTAAAAGGCGAAGAAGCTCCTAAGGGAGGCTTAGAGCGAAAAATAAACGCTGATTCCGCTGAAGTAAAAGGCGAAGAAGCTCCTAAGGGAGGCTTATAGTAAAAAGACAATGCTGATTCAAAAGATTATGTGTTTTGTCGCAGGAATGTGTGTATCTTCGGAATAAACACCATCTTACACAGCATAACATCATCGCATCATTTCGCATAGCATAAAGCATCATACATCATGTTGCATATGGCACAAGAGGTGGACATCATATTAGTCTACAGAAGAACGTTATTGATCTTCGGAAGTATAGCTTCGGAAAGTGCCTTCACAAAGCCTGGATATTATTCATCAGAACACTGGATATTATTGTGACAAAGAAAAATTCCTCTTCACGAAGCATGAAAAGAAGGGAAGGTGTTTTTTTCGTCAAAGACTCAAAAAGCGGGTACGTGTAAAGTTTCATGCATCGTAAAGAATTGAGCAATAAAAATGGGTATATTACATTTAGGACTACAAAATGTTACAATATATTACATTTCAGAAGTTTAATTTATAATAGTATTTAATCTTCTCTCAGAACAACTTCTGCAAGCCTCATTCAGGAGCCGATTGACGACTTCGTCCATGATGGCTTCGGCCATCTTTTTAATTTCGTCGTACCCCTTTCGGCTGAGGGCCTGAAAGACGCTTTAGCAGGGATCTGAAGGACAGGATACGGCTATGTTGCTATTACAAACGGCAAAACGAAGCTTAAAACCAAAAATTACAACACAATAAAAACTATTAGTTAATACCTAATTGACCTTCGGGCTCCGCGCTCTTTTCAGCAGCCTTAGCCACTTCTCTAGCATCGTGAATGCCCTTTTCACTTTTTTGAATAATTTCTCCTGCCATTTCTCGGCCACCATTATCCCAGATATCGGTAAAAAACTTTCCACCGATCATGCTTGCTTCGGCCGAAGGATCTCTTGCATCTTCAAAGGACAAAGCAGCTTCGGATTGTGCTAAAATTTTTACATGTTTCACAGCCCTTCTTCTCTAAAATGGTGGCAATTCCTCTGGCCCCAGAGAAAGCACATATATCTCCACGGCTATTTAAAATTTCTTCGAAGGCCTCAGCTTCGTGGCCGATCCATTCAATGGGACCTTCGGGATTGCCTCTCGTAAAGTTTTCTTCACTTGAGAAGGCGCCGACCCTGGCGAAGCTAGCTTTTAACTTCTTAACACACTCTATAGATTTGTTATAACATCTCTTCTTGAATGAACGAAGCTCTTCAACAGTTACTTCTAGGTGATCTGCCCATTGGTCGCTGAGTTCTCGCCTTGTTTCTTCAAGTATGCGTTCTTCCTTGGCTCTGGCCAGTGTTTCCGAAAGATCTTCAATTTCTCGTTTCTGAGCTTCAGCTTGACCCTTAAAAGCAGCTTCGTCTTCCTTTATTTTATTTAGCAATGAGTATAATATTTTATCTTTTTCAAGGCCTTCGTTCCTCAGTTCAATTACTTCGGAACGAAGGTTACTCAGGGCTATAGCACACCCTTCGTCTTCAGCATCTTTTTGTGCCCTAAGGGCATTGCTAAGTATCAGGCCCTGCAAAGAGAAATATGTGTGTGTCAATAAATTTAAACAAACAAAAGATTTTTTGGTCTCAACAAAGAATACAAGGATCCCATTTGTCGCACCTTTAAGCTATTATAGGCCAGGCTGTCGGCCAGATCGTTCTTCGACAGCACAGAGAGCCCGTCTTCTAAGGTGGGAATCCGAAGCTCTTGCTCATCTCCCGGCAGACAGAAAATTTCCTTGCTGTCAGGGAGACAATACAAAAAGTCTTCTTCTCCACTACCATTGAATATTAACGCCCCCTTTGGATACTTCAGTTTCTGGGCGTAGTGTTGGGCTTCTTGCTCTTCATTTTCTGATAATTTTTCCTCGAAGCATGACGAACAATATAATCACGAACTTTGGAGGATGCTTCGGGGACAACGACACCGATTTCTTCAACAGATGTTGGCTTTGTTATTTTTTCTTCATCAGTTTCCAAGGATTTTATCTTTACAGGCTCTGAGGACCCAGCTTCGGTTTCAATTTCCTGCCTCTGGAGTTTTTGTATCAGAAATTTCGGTTGTTGTTTTAAGAGTGGCAGCAGCCTTCTTCGGAGGTGTGCTTGAAGATTTGATTGTTTCCAATACATCTAGCACATTAACCATTCTCTTTCTTTTCGGAGTCACTACTGGCACTTTTTGATTTTTTACTGTCTCAACATTTGCTGCAGGACTCACAATTTCTGATACTTTTTCTTCAGATGGTTTTTTCTCTTCTTCAATTTTTTCTGTGGATGGCGCTTCGGCCATTTCTTTGGTTTCCGGTAGCAAAATCTTCGGTTCTTCCAATTCTATCCTTTTTGGCGCTTCGGCTATTTCTGCAGCTGCTGGCGGCGTGGCTGGTTTGGTTGGCTTTTTAGCCTCGGTGGCCGAAGAAGATTTTCCGGTAAACTCGGGCACCGAAGCTGGTTCGATATAGCGCGGCCGGTGTGTGAGGACCTTTATTTTCTTTCTTTCAGGTTCTGGCTCGCTAGGAGCAGTTGCAGCTTCTTCTTTTGCAGAGAGGTTGTGTTTTTTCTCTTCTGCCTTCGAATGGGATAGCAATAGTCAGGGTAGACAAACCCAATTGCATCAAATACCCAATTCAGCCTCTTCTTTTTTCGGCCTCCGAAGGCTGCTGACATCGCAGTATCTTCGGCCTTCGAATAAGCACCAAGCAGCTCATCACTTAAATTTTCAATGCTTTTTAACCAGTCATCATCTGGCTCAGCAAATTTATCTCCGAACTTGAAGGTGTACTTCAGTCTCACAAGTCCACCTTCGTCGGCCCTCTTTATGGTTTCTTGTGGCATTTCCCATTTCTCCGCGAGCGGCCATACCCGGAAGGCAATATGCTCTTGTACTAAATCTCTCGTTCCAATAAAAGAGCAGACAACGCCGAAGGCCCTCTGGCATTCTTCGGCAGCTTCACTCATTCAACCTTCGGCCTCCGAAGGGCCGAAGCTTTGCCAAATAGGGCGCATAATTATACATTTGATATCTTCTCGTACTGACAGGTCATTCTTCACATAAAACCATTCTGTCATCCAGTCCTCCGGGCCATCTCTTCCGAAAGGTTGGCACGGGGACAGCTTGACCCGGACCGAGAAACGAAAACTGTAGCAGCCAAAATTATTGTGATACTGTTCCTTACCCCAAGGTTTTGTCTCGTATGATAATTCATTTATATTACAGAAGCTTTTGCATCAGGCTTCAGACCTTGGCTTCTCACGGCCCACACGAAGATATTCAGTCTTATGATTGCCTCGGGGGTAAGTTGGTGAAGATAGACTTCGAAGATTTTCAGCACCTCCACAACGAAGCTGCTCAAGGGGAATCGTAGTCCAGCTTTCAAAAAGCTTCGGTATACTACGACTTCATTCTCTTCAGGGTGTGGAACAAGTTTTTTCCCCTTCGTCGGCCCTCCACAATGGACAAATCCCGGGAAATACCTTCCTCTCATATTGACAAGATGATTCTCTTTGATAGTTGATTTACCATAAACCGAATGGCTTGGTCGCCAGGGACGATCTTCGGAGTCTTCACCATCACTGTCCACATCATAACTGTCACTGTCACCAGTATCTCAGACAAACCTTCCAGAATCTCCTTGGTGATTTTTTCTGTATTGGTCTTTGACATCGCTAAAAGAAACCCCCAAGTTTTTCTCTTCGTCAAGGCTCAGCTTCGTCTCAGCAGCAGCCTTCTTATCTTCAGACATCTTCGGAGACACTAAAAAACTGTTTTCAAAGTCGAAGCTTCAAAACTAAAAGCTTAGCAAATCTTAGTGCACAAGAGCTAAAAATTGAGTGAGCGGGAGCAGATGGCCAGAGAGCGTGTCAAATGAGTTTGCGGTATGACCATATTTATACGCCAAATGTGTTGAAAGTTGAAAGACCAGCTTGTCAGTGAATGTTGCTATTCTAGCAAAGGGAAGGTGTTTTTTCGGACCTTCGGCGTAAAGCCTTCGTCCATGTCGCAATTTAAATTTATTGTTTTAAACAAATTAATATTGCGAGGGGCTACTGTTGGGGGCCTTCGGCTTCCGAAGGTCCTCAAAAACAGGATTTAACAGTATTTCTGGAGTATAATGTGTGAACAGGTATCTTCGGACTCAGTCGGCGTCACAGTAGACCAGAATAGTACGAAGGTTGATACAGCGCCGAAGGTTGTGAGCAGGAAAGCTTCGGCGTGTGTAACAGAATGTGGAACCGACTTAAAGATGAAAAGGCCATTTAGACCTCGATAGATTACTATAGAATTATTATCAAGTGTAAAGGGCATGAATGTAATTCTGTATGGGTTGTGCCCCGTGCCTATAAATAGGTGAACAGTACCCCCGTACTGTTCACGCTGATTTGGCATTTACTTTTGCGTCACGCTTGTACTTTCATCCCCTTCAAGTTAAAGGTACATGCTGTAATCTTATCGATTACTTCTGTTTGTACATGATAATAAAACATAATTGTTTATGTTGTTCATTATATTCCTTATAGTTCATCCTTCATCATTATATAATGTATTTATGAAGGTATGCCCTTCATAACCTTCGTCCGAAAATCATTATATCCTGAGAGGAATAATGCTTCGAAGGACGAAGGACTTTACCGATTAACATTTTCTATGTTGCCTTGTTCCTGACTCATAGCATTCAAGAACAAGTCTCCAACAGAGCCTCTGGTCGACGATCAATGGCCACACAACCCCCATTTTGCCGAAAATAGCCATGAATGACCATTTTCAATAATACCGAAGGCTAACACGTACGAGTTTTTAACCAAGAAATGGTTTCCACCAGAAATCCAAGAATGTAATCTATGGCAAGGAAACATATGTGGGGTGAGGTTTATGAGCCTCTAGTCGATGATAAATGGCCACACAACCCCCATTTTTATGAAAATAGCCATGAGCGACCTTGAAAATAGCCATGAGCGACCATTTTCAATAATACTAGAGGCTAACACCTACGGATTTTAGACCAAGAAATGGTCTCCACCAGAAATCCAAGAATGTGATCTATGGCAAGGAAACATATGTGGGGTGAGGTGTATGAGCGTCTGGTCGATGATCAATGGCCACACAACCCCCATTTTTGTCGAAAATAGCCATGAACGACCATTTTCAATAATACCGAAGGCTAACACCTATGGATTTTTGACCAAGAAATGGTCTCCACCAGAAATCCAAGAATGTGATCTATGGCAAGGAAACATATGTGGGGTGAGATTTATGAGCCTCTAGTCGATGATAAATGGCCACACAACCCCCATTTTTTATGAAAATAGCCATGAGCGACCATTTTCAATAATATTAGAGGCTAAGACCTACGGATTTTTGACCAAGAAATGGTCTCCACCAGAAATCCAAGAATGTGATCTATGGCAAGGAAACATATGTGGGGTGAGGTGTATGAGC
The DNA here is from genome assembly GCF_902167145.1 of Zea mays. Lineage (NCBI taxonomy): Eukaryota > Viridiplantae > Streptophyta > Magnoliopsida > Poales > Poaceae > Zea > Zea mays. The sequence continues at coordinate 35,378 of NW_023367253.1, forward strand.
CTCTGGTCGATGATCAATGGCCACACAACCCCCAATTTTGTCGAAAATAGCCATGAACGACCATTTTCAATAATATCGAAGGCTAACACCTACGGATTTTTGACCAAGAAATGGTCTCCACCAGAAATCCAAGAATGTGATCTATGGCAAGGAGACATATGTGGGGTGAGGTGTACGAGCCTCTGGTCGATGATCAATGGCCACACAACCCCCATTTTGTCGAAAATAGCCATGAACGACCATTTTCAATAATACCGAAGGCTAACACCTACGGATTTTTGACCAAGAAATGGTCTCCACCAGAAATCCAAGAATGTGATCTACGACAAGGAAACATATGTGGGGTGAGGTGTATGAGCCTCTGGTCGACGATCAATGGCCACACAACCCCCATTTTGCCGAAAATAGCCATGAATGACCATTTTCAATAATACCGAAGGCTAACACGTACGAGTTTTTAACCAAGAAATGGTTTCCACCAGAAATCCAAGAATGTAATCTATGGCAAGGAAACATATGTGGGGTGAGGTCTATGAGCCTCTAGTCGATGATAAATGGCCACACAACCCCCATTTTTTATGAAAATAGCCATGAGCGACCTTGAAAATAGCCATGAGCGACCATTTTCAATAATACTAGAGGCTAACACCTACGGATTTTAGACCAAGAAATGGTCTCCACCAGAAATCCTAGAATGTGATCTATTGCAAGGAAACATATGGGGGGTGAGGTGGACGAGCCTCTGGTCGATGATCAATGGCCACACAACCCCCATTTTTGTCGAAAATAGCCATGAACGATCATTTACAATAATACCGAAGGCTAACACCTACGGATTTTTGACCAAGAAATGGTCTCCACCAGAAATCCAAGAATGTGATCTATGGCAAGGAAACATATGTGGGGTGAGGTTTCTGAGCCTCTAGTCGATGATAAATGGCCACACAACCCCCATTTTTTATGAAAATAGCCATGAACGACCTTGAAAATAGCCATGAGCGACCATTTTCAATAATACTAGAGGCTAACACCTACGGATTTTAGACCAAGAAATGGTCTCCACCAGAAATCCAAGAATGTGATCTATGGCAAGGAAAAATATGTGGGGTGAGGTGTATGAGCGTCTGGTCGATGATCAATGGCCACACAACCCCCATTTTTGTCGAAAATAGCCATGAACGACCATTTTCAATAATACCGAAGGCTAACACCTACGGATTTTTGACCAAGAAATGGTCTCCACCAGAAATCCAAGAATGTGATCTATGGCAAGGAAACATATGTGGGGTGAGGTGTATGAGCCTCTGGTCGATGATCATTGGCCACACAACCCCCATTTTTGTCGAAAATAGCCATGAACGACCATTTTCAATAATATCGAAGGCTAACACCTACGGATTTTTGACCAAGAAATGGTCTCCACCAGAAATCCAAGAATGTGATCTACGACAAGGAAACATATGTGGGGTGAGGTGTATGAGCCTCTGGTCGACGATCAATGGCCACACAACCCCCATTTTGCCGAAAATAGCCATGAATGACCATTTTCAATAATATCGAAGGCTAACACCTACGGATTTTTGACCAAGAAATGGTCTCCACCAGAAATCCAAGATGTGATCTACGACAAGGAAACATATGTGGGGTGAGGTGTATGAGCCTCTGGTCGACGATCAATGGCCACACAACCCCCATTTTGCCGAAAATAGCCATGAATGACCATTTTCAATAATACCGAAGGCTAACACGTACGAGTTTTTAACCAAGAAATGGTTTCCACCAGAAATCCAAGAATGTAATCTATGGCAAGGAAACATATGTGGGGTGAGGTGTATGAGCCTCTAGTCGATGATAAATGGCCACACAACCCCCATTTTTTATGAAAATAGCCATGAGCGACCTTGAAAATAGCCATGAGCGACCATTTTCAATAATACTAGAGGCTAACACCTACGGATTTTGGACCAAGAAAAGGTCTCCACCAGAAATCCAAGAATGTGATCTATGGCAAGGAAACATATGTGGGGTGAGGTGTATGAGCGTCTGGTCGATGATCAATGGCCACACAACCCCCATTTTTGTCGAAAATAGCCATGAACGACCATTTTCAATAATACCGAAGGCTAACACCTACGGATTTTTGACCAAGAAATGGTCTCCACCAGAAATCCAAGAATGTGATCTATGGCAAGGAAACATATGTGGGGTGAGGTGTATGAGCCTCTAGTCGATGATCAATGGCCACACAACCCCCATTTTTGTCGAAAATAGCCATGAATGACCATTTTCAAAAATACCAAAGGCTAACACGTACGGATTTTTGACCAAGAAATGGTCTCCACCAGAAATCCAAGAATGTGATCTATGGCAAGGAAACATATGTGGGGTGAGGTGTATGAGCCTCTGGTCGATGATCAATGGACACACAACCCCATTTTTGTCGAAAATAGCCATGAATGACCATTTTCAATAATACCGAAGGCTAACACGTACGAGTTTTTAACCAAGAAATGGTTTCCACCAGAAATCCAAGAATGTAATCTATGGCAAGGAAACATAAGTGTGGTGAGGTGTATGAGCCTCTGGTCGATGATCAATGGCCACACAGCCCCCATTTTTTATGAAAATAGCCATGAGCGACCATTTTCAATAATACTAGAGGCTAAGACCTACAGATTTTTAACCAAGAAATGGTCTCCACCAGAAATCCAAGAATGTGATCTACGACAAGGAAACATATGTGGGGTGAGGTGTATGAGCGTCTGGTCGACGATCAATGGCCACACAACCCCCATTTTTGTCGAAAATAGCCATGAACGACCATTTTCAATAATACCAAAGGCTAACACCTACGGATTTTTGACCAAGAAATGGTCGGGGTGAGGTTTACGAGCCTCTGGTCGATGATCAATGGCCACACAACCCCCATTTTTTATGAAAATAGCCATGAGCGACCTTGAAAATAGCCATGAGCGACCATTTTCAATAATACTAGAGGCTAACACCTACGGATTTTAGACCAAGAAATGGTTTCCACCAGAAATCCAAGAATGTGATCTATGGCAAGCAAACATATGTGGGGTGAGGTGTATGAGCCTCTGGTCGACGATCAATGGCCACACAACCCCCATTTTGCCGAAAATAGCCATGAATGACCATTTTCAATAATACCGAAGGCTAACACCTACGGATTTTTGACCAAGAAATGGTCTCCACCAGAAATCCAAGAATGTGATCTATGGCAAGGAAACATATGTGGGGTGAGGTGTATGAGCCTCTGGTCGACGATCAATGGCCACACAACCCTAATTTTTGTCGAAAATAGCCATGAACGACCATTTTCAATGACACTGAAGGCTAACACCTACGGATTTTTGACCAAGAAATGGTCTCCACCATAAATCCAAGAATGTGATCTATGGCAAGGAAACATATGTGTAGTGAGGTGTATGAGCCTCTGGTCGAAGATCAATGGCCACACAACCCCCATTTTTGTCGAAAATAGCCATGAATGACCATTTTCAAAAATACCAAAGGCTAACACATTCGGATTTTTGCCCAAGAAATGGTCTCCACCAGAAATCCAAGAATGTGATCTATGGCAAGGAACCATATGTGGGGTGAGGTATATGAGCCTCTGGTCGATGATCAATTGCCACACAACCCCCATTTTGTCGAAAATAGCCATGAACGACCATTTTCAATAATACCGAAGGCTAACACCTACGGATTTTTGACCAAGAAATGGTCTCCACCATAAATCCAAGAATGTGATCTATGGCAAGGAAACATATGTGTAGTGAGGTGTATGAGCGTCTGGTCGATGATCAATGGCCACACAACCCCCATTTTTGTCGAAAATAGCCATGAACGACCATTTTCAATAATACCGAAGGCTAACACCTACGGATTTTTGACCAAGAAATGGTCTCCACCAGAAATCCAAGAATGTGATCTATGGCAAGGAAACATATGTGGGGTGAGGTGTATGAGCCTCTGGTCGATGATCAATGGCCACACAACCCCCATTTTTGTCGAAAATAGCCATGAACGACTATTTTCAATAATATCGAAGGCTAACACCTACGGATTTTTGACCAAGAAATGGTCTCCACCAGAAATCCAAGAATGTGATCTACGACAAGGAAACATATGTGGGGTGAGGTGTATGAGCCTCTGGTCGATGATCAATGGTCACACAACCTCCATTTTCTATCATACCGAAGGGTAACACGTACGGATTTTTGACCAAGAAATGGTCTCCACCAGAAATCCAAGAATGCAATCTATGGCAAGGAAACATATGTGGGGTGAGGTGTATGAGCGTCTGGTCGATGATCAATGGCCACACAACCCCCATTTTTGTCGAAAATAGCCATGAACGACCATTTTCAATAATACCGAAGGCTAACACCTACGGATTTTTTACCAAGAAATGGTCTCCACCAGAAATCCAAGAATGTGATCTACGACAAGGAAACATATGTGGGGTGAGGTGTATGAGCCTCTGGTCGACGATCAATGGCCACACAACCCCCATTTTGCCGAAAATAGCCATGAACGACCATTTTCAATAATACCGAAGGCTAACACCTACGGATTTTTGACCAAGAAATGGTCTCCACCAGAAATCCAAGAATGTGATCTATGGCAAGGAAACATATGTGGGGTGAGGTGTATGAGCCTCTAGTCGATGATCAATGGCCACACAACCCCCATTTTTGTCGAAAATAGCCATTAATGACCATTTTCAAAAATACCAAAGGCTAACACGTACAGATTTTTGACCAAGAAATGGTCTCCACCAGAAATCCAAGAATGTGATCTATGGCAAGGAAACATATGTGGGGTGAGGTGTATGAGCGTCTGGTCGATGATCAATGGCCACACAACCCCCATTTTTGTCGAAAATAGCCATGAACGACCATTTTCAATAATATCGAAGGCTAACACCTACGGATTTTTGACCAAGAAATGGTCTCCACCAGAAATCCAAGAATGTGATCTATGGCAAGGAAACATATGTGGGGGTGAGGTGTATGAGCCTCTAGTCGATGATCAATGGCCACACAACCCCCATTTTTGTCGAAAATAGCCATTAATGACCATTTTCAAAATACCAAAGGCTAACACGTACAGATTTTTGACCAAGAAATGGTCTCCACCAGAAATCCAAGAATGTGATCTATGGCAAGGAAACATATGTGGGGTGAGGTGTATGAGCGTCTGGTCGATGATCAATGGCCACACAACCCCCATTTTTGTCGAAAATAGCCATGAACGACCATTTTCAATAATATCGAAGGCTAACACCTACGGATTTTTTGACCAAGAAATGGTCTCCACCAGAAATCCAAGAATGTGATCTACGACAAGGAAACATATGTGGGGTGAGGTGTATGAGCCTCTGGTCGACGATCAATGGCCACACAGCCCCCATTTTGCCGAAAATAGCCATGAATGACCATTTTCAATAATACCGAAGGCTAACACGTACGAGTTTTTAACCAAGAAATGGTTTCCACCAGAAATCCAAGAATGTGATCTATGGCAAGGAACCATATGTGGGGTGAGGTGTATGAGCCTCTGGTCGATGATCAATGGCCACACAACCCTAATTTTTGTCGAAAATAGCCATGAACGACCATTTTCAATAATACTAGAGGCTAACACCTACGGATTTTAGACCAAGAAATGGTCTCCACCAGAAATCCAAGAATGTGATCTATGGCAAGGAAACATATGTGGGGTGAGGTGTATGAGCCTCTGGTCGATGATCAATGGCCACACAACCCCCATTTTTGTCGAAAATAGCCATGATCGACCCATTTTCAATAATATCGAAGGCTAACACCTACGGATTTTTGACCAAGAAATGGTCTCCACCAGAAATCCAAGAATGTGATCTACGACAAGGAAACATATGTGGGGTGAGGTGTATGAGCCTCTGGTCGACGATCAATGGCCACACAACCCCCAGTTAGCCTTCGATATTATTGAAAATGGTCGTTCATGGCTATTTTCGACAAAAATGGGTGTTGTGTGGCCATTGATCATCGACCAGAGGCTCATACACCTCACCCCACATATGTTTCCTGCCATAGATCACATTCTTGGATTTCTGGTGGAGACCATTATTGGTCAAAAATCCGTACGTGTTAGCCTTCGGTATTATTGAAAATGGTCGTTCATGGCTATTTTCGGCAAAATGGGGGGTTCTGTG
>NW_023367254.1:0-35000 GCF_902167145.1 Zea mays
ATTTTTCTTTATCCAGCCCGAATGTGGAGAGAGTAAAAGGCCGCGGCAGGGCTACTTCTTCTAGGTGTGAATTCTACCAAACCAAGGAAGGGGGAGTTCTGACTCTATTTAGAAAGTTTTGATCATCATTAGTTTAGTATTGTAATTACGTCTGTTTTCTGGACTTGGATCTCCTACCTCCTGCGCCGATTGTTCATTCTTTAGTGAAAAGTAAGAAGAGGCGCGCAGGGAAAAGGGTCAAGTTCTGGAGATCGGATTGGCGAGGAGAGTATTTATTAAATAGGAAAGCTCTCTTCTTGTCTGCGTACACCTATAGCTGCTGGACTGACCCCAGAGTCATATAATTCCAAAATTCCTAAATGGATGTGAGTAGGCTCGTTTGGCCTTTTTAGCCTCAGAACGGAAAGAGTGAAGCCTTTGTTCGTAACTTTACTTTAAAGTAAAGCAACGGATTTTATTTCTTTCTAGCGCTCTTTTTTCTATTTCTAGCGCGAAAGCCTTTGCGCGTTAGTCACGCGCATCCTAACTTGCTAGATCCGTTGCGCTGAAGCGCAGCCGTTTTCTTGCTGCATCCTAACTCTGGATCCGTTCCGTACACGCGGATCCGTGGCACTTGCTCACTAGCCTTTCTAAATAGTTTTAGTTAGGCGCATCCTAACTTCTTAATATCTGGGTGCCAGAGCTCACTTGCTTTTTTATAGAGTCTTCTTTCTTCAACCTGGCACTGCTTGGGACTTGATGCTTTGCTTGTGACTTGACTAGTACTATGGTGTGTTAGTGACTAAGACTTCCCTGATCTTGCTTTCTCTCAATAGGCAGAATCTTTCTTTCCGTGACTGCTCTCCTGCTAGTCATTTCTAAGGTCTTATGGGTAGTAAGCGGGCACCGAAGTCAGTGCTGTATAGAACTGAAACTCTTTGACTTGACCCGGAGATAGAAGAAGGTGGAGTCCATTAGTCATATTTGCTAACCGGTTAAAACTCTTAGGCTTTGTGTTCATTTGAGCCTACAAAGAGACATATAAATGCTTTCTGTCTGCCGATAACCAACTGGCTTTGTTTTGCTCTTTGGAATACCATTTCCTCCCTATGGAGCTGGTCAATTGAATCGGCTTGCTACACTTTCCATGGAATTCTGTTTAAATAGGAGCAGGATGATCATTCTATTCCTTCACTTTGCTATAGACAATAAGTGCCAGAACGGATTCTCGACAAGGCTCAAACAGTGCTTCTGTCTACACTAATTTGATAGCTGGACAATAGTCAACAACTTCGAAACAACGGCACTCCACTGGCAGTTCAAACTACTGGCTTTGACATTCTGTTCCGGTAATTTGAGACAAATTCAGAAGCGGCACTTGTTGAACAATTCTATCAATATGTGGCGGTTTGAGATCAATGTCATAAAAAAACCTAGATTAGGTGCCAAAAGGAGAGTGCAACGGTAGAAGTCAGCAAGGGGGAATGGGTTAAGAAGTGCCGGGAAGCAGCTATTGCCCGAGGTTAGAAAAAGATGGGAACCAATCCTTTCAAGGCAAGTCAATACTCCACTCTACGCGCCATTCGAGGAATAGGGTCAATTGTTAGTTAGAAATGCATTGACCAGTTCCATTTCCTTGTTCGTCCTACTTTGATTTGAAGAAAGCAGTCAATGAGAAAGATGCATCCGGAGCTAGTAGTTACTTAGAAAAGTGCGGAACCTTACCTGTATGAGATCTGTATCAACTTTTCTATAGACCTGGTCGTGTCATTGCAGTGAGTGCCATACCATAGCCATAGGGTTGTATTTATCTTGGCGAGGCTTCGCTTCTCTTCGATTCTATTCTCGAGTCAAGTCTAGTCGACTTAAGCTCCTAGTAGGTGATCTATGACATTAGCACAAGCCGATACCGGCGAAGCAGCACCAGACAGAGGCATATTGACAACTCCTCCAAATCTAGACGGAGTCTATTCACTGCTATTAGAGCCAAAAGGATTGATCCCTTTATATAGAAAAAAGATCCGGTTCACCACTTCCAATCTTCTTAGAGTCGATTCTATTAGATCGGCCCTTATCTGCCACAGGAAAGATTGACCAGAAACGAGGCAGCCAATAGATCACAACACAAACACAACAACAAAATACGAATGCAAGCTCTTGTTCCCGGCAAGCCTATCCTTCTGTCTTCAGCCTATCTAGAATATGTATATTACAGCTTACACACTATCGCAACCTTCCTTTTTGGTAGCCGATTCCCGGGGGAAGTGAAATGAAGTAGTCGACGTTTGTGTTGTAGGCCCGGTAGTTATGATACGATCTTTAGCAAGTGCCATCGAGAAATTGACTCTGCTCAGCGCATTTTCAAAACTAAAATCGGCTTAGAAATAGGAAATAGATTCTAAAAGCTCATGGGTAAAGGGCGAAGAGGTTGTTACATGAGATGGGAAATGAGATTAGCCCACAGGAGCTTGGTATTTTAGCTAGCTTGGTACAGTAGGCGCGCAGCGGAGAAGAGAAGCTTATTATGACTCTATGCCCGCCAGGTTCTATCTACATGCTTAACACAGGCAAGCAAGTAGTTCCAATTTTTCTTCTCACATTCAGCGTCATAAAATGAAAAGCAAGCAGATGAACGCTGTTTAGTTGAAAAAAAGCATCCCCCATCATCCTCATTCGATCCTGCCGAAGAAAGAGTTGAATAAGCTAGGAAAGGGCCCCTAAGCTAGAGCTAGAAGGGCTAAGATACAAAGACAAAGTAGGTTTAAAGCTAAGAGTTCACTTTTCTCAAGCAGATAAGCCAGATAATAAAGCGGATAACCCTGTGCTATTCCATGCATACTTGAGCTACAGTATAGTATTTTGAAACCCTTTTTCACTTACTTTGACAAGCAAAGGCTACTTCGGACAATATAGACAAGATCAGACACCTTTTAGCTATGTTTCTTTAGAGGAAAGAACCAATAGTCGGGTCGGACCCCTCCCGCCTTTAACTACTAGAGCTGTAGTTATACTACTCTACTAATCCCAAACCCCTAACTTAAGAGGAGGAATGGTTAACCCATACTTTTATTGAACTGATAGACTTGTATTTTATGTTGGAAAAGAGTTCCATCTCAGAAATTAAGGGAATGCAAAATATCATATTATGGTGATCGAGATCACCTGCTGGGAATCCAGGTTCCCCACTTTTCGACTCTACTCGAGCAAGCAAAAATAGTAATGATTTACGATTCGAGGAATGAATCGGGTTAGCCACCCACAGTATGTCGGGCGTGTAACCATTTAACAGTTCAAAACCCAACAAATCGGGTTCCTTAATTGACTTGATGCTTAGAGGAGTTGTTCCCGGTACTACTAGGTTATAGCTTAACCGACCCAGGAGACGACGTAAAGACTATAGAGATAAGAGGTAGAAGGAAATTACTATAGGGTACAGCCTCGGGTAGTCTTAGGGTTTTCCAAGATATGATATGATATGATCGGGTTATTTATTCAAATTGGAAATAGCTAGAACTCCTGCGCAGGCTTGCTGTACTGAATCTCTTTATAGTCTACCTGTCAAGCCCAAGATAAGGGCAGGGCTGGGTTTATTATTCCACTATGTGGGTTTTAGGTTTTCCAGTTTCATTGAAGCAACTCCTTTCGCTTTCATCTGTTCAACTAAGGATAAGGAGAGGAGGAAGGAATCAAATCAACGAGAAATACTATACTATACTCGAACTCGAAATTTCTAGTTGCGAAGGAAAAGCGTGAAACCCGACAATGTCAACTCTCAACTCTACATGTTAGAAGGAGCTAAATCAATAGGTGCTGGAGCTGCTACAATTGCTTTAGCGGGAGCTGCTGTCGGTATTGGAAACGTTCTCAGTTCTTCGATTCATTCCGTGGCGCGAAATCCTTCATTGGCTAAACAATCATTCGGTTATGCCATTTTGGGCTTTGCTCTCACCGAAGCTATTGCATCGTTTGCCCCAATGATGGCCTTTCTGATCTCATTCGTTTTCTAATTCGTAAAAATAAGGTGTAGTTTCTCCGTCTTCCTGGGAAGGAAAATAGAGATGACGAGGCCCCTACTTACCTACCGGGTAGGTGGGGGGAAAGAAGAGTGGGTTAGCGGGCTTCTTTCACTGTGTCTTTTGACTCTGCTTGAGGGGGTTTTCCCTTCAGCTTGATTGAATATCTCTTGTGGGGGTAGGCCATCTAAAACTATTTTAGCAAGTAGACAGGAATCGTTGGGATCCTATCTATCTATCCGGACTTGATTCATTCATCTGACCATCTGGATTTCCAGCCCACAATAATAGAGGCAGAAGCACACATGAGTCCTAGTCATACTTCCTTCTAGGCTTATAGGAATCCATATTTCTAGAAGAATATACCACTAATCTAATGGTGGGCGAAACTATTGCATGCCAAGGTAGGTAAGTCAAGATCAGTAGGCATTAAGTCAAGATCAGTAGGCATAGCCATTCTAAGCACTAGTCTAGATGTCAGGTGATATTATCATATCAGCTAGGCTTGGGTAGGCATCTCTTAGACCTTCATCTACTATTTTATTTGCTGCTATTTGATCTGGTTCAGCCTTTCCCTGGCAATGGCCTTGGTAATGATGCATAGTGAAATCGATGCATTTCATATGGTTAGCTCTATCAATTCTCTATGATTTGAGAAACGATCTGGCACCAGAGTCCGCTAAAGCACTGGGTTATGACCCTATTGGATCTCGCACATATATATCCGGAAGATACCTTAGCTATGAAACACTCTTTCAAGCCTATGACCAATACCCATCGAACTTATTGGATCTTTTTCTTCCTTTCCTTAGACCCGCAAACAGAGACAACCTGATCGATAATAGTGCCGGTAGAGGAAAAAGCAATGGTCAACTATTCTCACGCATCTCGACGGAAAGCTAAGCTCACAAACAGAAATGGTTACGCCCACATAAGCCTCAGAGCTGGAGACAGATCCACCAGTTAAGGTATTCATCCAGAAATGAGCCACTAGACTCACTTACTCAAAGTGCTCGGTAGCTAGCCCGGGAGAGAAAACCATTTGAAGACAAGAGATTTGATTCACCGATGCCCCAACTGCTTTAGTTGACGTAGTGTACGAGCCAGATCAGAACCAGAACTCGATTTGTCCTAGATAGGAGACTGAATGAACTATCTGAAGACTTCCTTCCGGCATCCCTTCCCTCATACGCCGATCTACTTTGATTGGTTTGCGGGCCCATTGCTGTGCTGGTTTGTGAGCTTAGGAAGCATTGTGGAGGTTCAGTTCATAGGTAGAAGAAGTCGGGATCAGTGAGTGCCAGTCTAATTCATCGAAGAAAGAGACGCTAGCGAACAGACAAGAGATTTTCTTCACTACCGAACCTGGCTGACTTTCCTCATTCTATGTCAATTCGGATCTAATTCTATGTAAGAAAAAGATCTATAAGAATGGAATTATGGGTGGGATTTGGGGAGGATCCGGTCCTCTTTTTATATATATTTATAGATAACTCGATTTTCTTTTCTGCAGGTGAGACGATACTAGCCGGTGATTCAAAGGTGCTTCCAGCTTCTGAAGCAGGTAGTAGATCGGGATAGCCAGCCATTTCTTATCCTGATCGAGAATAGTGAGCTTGTACAAGCCCGTTTCTATATACGCGACAGAGCCTAGAACGCACGTTAGAGATCTTTTCGTGAGAATTGAATTGAATTCGTAGGGATGAAAAACGCGATATAGCTCTAAAGTAAGAAAGAAATCGGCCTGTCCCGTATAATGAAGTCAATCAAAGGCAAGGGTGAAACTAGTCTTATGGATGCAAGCTTGACTGGTTCTTAGTAGTCTTGGGTAATGGATCTCAGCTTGACTGGTTCTCCTATTTTCATATATAAATGCTCCGGCCGTGAATTCCTTTTTTCTAAGATTAATTCCCGGCAGGGCGTAAACTCGAGCAAGAGCCTGGGACCGGCACAAAAAACTAGGCAAACTGCCACTGGACTAACATCGGAACCGAAGATCCAAGGGGTCATATCAATATCATGGCGACTCACCACTAGAGACAAGAACTCAACCCAGCTAAGGAAAAGCAAGTACCCGATAGCGGAGGAAATGGAGCTTCGCAGCGTAGGCTTGCTTTATGGCCCCTGAGTGCACATCCTTGTTGTGGGGAAACCCGAGTAACTCACTACTTGAGCCCATGGTTAGTATCACTTTTTGAATGGGAAATCTACTCTCCCGAGGGGAATTGTCAGGTAGTACTAGTACTAGTACTACGGCAAGTTTAGTTTAGTCCCAACAACACCTTTTTAAACCTGCGAACGAAGAACAGAGTCATCAAATGGGTTCTGGGCATAGCATAGAGCTTCCGCAGGGCGTACGGTATTGGTTGGTACCTGTTGTCTGTTCTGTACCTCATGTTCATGATTGGAATATGCATCCCGTAAAGGAAGTATTTCCAGTAGATCTTTTCCCTCTCAGTGGAGAGGTGGGTCCCGCCTCGGCACATAAACTCTAGATTTCGGAAGCAAAGCACTGCAGTAAGCAAACCTTTCCTAAGCATCTCTAGCCTTCTCTTTTCCTAAGCATCTCTAGCGTGCGTTCTCCATAGAAAGAAAAACCCAGCAGTCAAGACTAGTCACATACATGAGTGAAACAAGTGATTCGCTGACATTCCATTCAAATAGTGCCGAGTAGTCACAGCTACGACAAGTTCTTCTAAGATAAGAGGAAGGAGTGTTCCCTCATACGATCTACTTTTGCTTACTCCCTAGCCCTAGCTTGATGGACCAAATAAGGGCTATCCTATCCTAACTAATTCTCTTTCCTGCAACCCAAGCTAAGCTTCAACCAACCGTCACCTTTAGCCAACCAAGCGCTTTAGGAAGTCGATTCCATCATGGGAGTGGATCTCTTCTAGTGGCGAAATCACGGAATCGGATCACTAGTTCAGTTCAAAGCGCTCGTAGAGCAGACACAATACAAGTGCCAGGTAGTAATCTGTCTTTTCCCCGGAAACCTTGCTTCCTATTCCTACTACGACTACGATACGATGAAACTCGAGCACAAGTGAAGAGATCTCATCCCGTCTTTCATTAAGGGCGTACTATACTGGGGCGTTTAGGTCGTGCCATTCTAAAAAAAATGAAAGCATGAGCATAGCTCCACAAAACTTTTATTCGTCACAGTAGTGACTCAGACTCATTGGATTGCCATCATCAATAGCTCCTCTTTTAATCGTAACAAATGAGAAATTTGCGACTCTAGTTACGAAACTTGACTTGTATCCGGTAGAAGCTTTCTCTTTGGATTGAGATTCCAGAAGTTCCGGGAAAAGAGATTCAAGCACAGAATCCACCAGGAAAAAGATATTCCTGCAGAGCAGCTGTGGGCCAAGAGTCAAAGAATGAATTTGGCCTAGACCTAGCGTCAAAGTAAAGAATTGAAGCGGAAGCCGACTTGGACTTAAACTTAGTTGAGAGTGGTCTCTTTTTTAATCTCGTATGTATCTCCTGCAGGGATCGGGCTAGTTGCATTACTCGAAAAGGAAGCATAATCGGAAGAACCTGTCGTGTAGTGCCTGCGTCTATTGTCCTCTGGCAGGTGAAGTGGTTGCATTCGCCGGGCTTAGGCCAATCTCCAGATCCGAGTAGAGAGTGGAATTATTTCTTTTCTTCCCAAGACTTCATCATTCAATATGCGGGCCGGGTTGGATAACCAAATCATTTCTATCAAGTGGATTCCCTTATCTATATAGGCATCCAGTAGCCAAGTCTGTTTTCCGATACGCCAGACCAGCTTCCTGAGTAGAATACGAAAGAAAGGCCATTCCCTGGATCCTCTAGCATCACTAGCTGTAAGCACTTTCAAGTACGGCACTATTTCTTGCTTGCATTGATCAAGTTCAAGACCAATCGGATGTAAGGAGGCTAAAAGCGGCCTCATTCGGTGATACGTGAATGTCAATCACTTGAAAGCACCTATCTCATCCCAGCACGGGAAGATATCTCTAAGCAATTGAACTAGATCTCAGTACCGTCTCTCCACCTAGGCGGCAATATCCTCAAAGCGAAATTCTTTCTATTGGTATATACCTACACATACACACACACATTCTATGCTATGCCTATGCTATGGACAAAACAAATCGTGAAGCATATTTTGAACTTGAACTAAAGCTCGAGGCAGAACCATCGTGGTATCCATAACCACCTCCAGCTATCCAGATCCATTCCATATTAGAGGGACTTTGAAGGCTTATTCCGTTAGTGAGCTTGTGAAGGCAAGGCGTTTAGGCGTCGGTTTCTTACGAGATAAGATATGTATGCCGGTCCAACTAAAGCAAGGGTGGTTTTGAGCTTGGGTTGAAAGCTAGGTAGGGCTTTTATGCTTGAAGTGCGGTGCCAAGAGTGGAATATCAAGTTCTGCTAGCAAAGAAAGAATCGAATGTTGGACTGGACTATAGTAGGTCTATTAGACTATTCTTACTAGAGGGTCCCCTAAAACTGGCATAACCGTCAAGGTGCCTGGCAAGTCAGAAGTCGCAGGATTGCATTATAAAGGGCTAAAGCGAGTTCACGTCATAGTAGAGCAAATTCTTGCCATAAGGTATATATACATACATCAGCATGGCCACCGTAGTAGCCAGCCCGAATGAAGCTGTCTGCGTTAACGCTTGGTATATAGATGCGCGCCTGCTCATCATAATAGTGCGCTCTGAAGATAGTCATTGCCAAAGACGAGATCGTTAGCACACGCGTGATATTTATCCTTATCCCGTAGCATAGCATAGTTGGCTATCTCTATTTCTTGAGCCTTCTGCAGGACAGCGCCTAATATCAGGATATCCTGGTCTAGGTAGGCGGCTAAATACTCTTTTCTTCGCTCGGCTATCAATTAGAGGCGAGGGTCACACCTTTGTGGTCAATCGTTCCCTTTCCTCAACCTATTCAAAAAGACCTATCTCTGTGCTGCATGCTTAGAGCTAAAGGTATTGGACCCAAGGAGTAAGTGACCAAGTAGGTTTTTGGTAGTAAAAGATTGGAGGAAGAGGCCGCCTAAATCAGATCACAGGATTGACTAGATCTTTCCGTTTCCGTTTGAGGAATGGCCAAAGCTCCATCCATAGAGAGGACAAGCATCATCCAATGGGTGTCTTCTCACTAGTGCCAGAGCGTGGAAGGATCGCCCCTTGGCCGGGACAGGGACACATCCTGATGTGAGAGACCGACCCTAGCCTAGGTAGTATTAGCATACATAGAACCAGAGAATCGAGTTGTCTTGTCACAGGAAACCGGAGAGCAGGAAACAGAACGGACCTTGTAAGAAACCTCCCATCACCACACCAAGGAGAAGGAAGCTAAGAAAAAGGAACCCTTCTTGGATTGTCTTGTCTATGAAACCTATCCTTACCAGCTAGGAATCTGTCTTTTCACCGGAAACCTTGCTTGTCTTAGTCATGAGTGTGTGTAGCCCATCCCATGTATTTGCTTCTCCTGATGTAGAATCGCGATCTGGATAGGCTCTATTCTCACCTGCACCAGAAAGAATAGTTGTCTGTCTAGTCTAGAGCCGCAAACTGCTTGCCCTCCCTTCTCCCGCTTTCTATAATAGTCAAAGTAAGTGGTAGTTCTCGGTTCCTTCCTGGGCTTGTAGAAGTAGAAGTGAGTATACCATCTCAATATCGCCATCTCAATCTCAATAGAAGGTTGACTGCTTGATATGTCAGCTGGTCTAAGTCTTCTCATCTCAGTTAGGAAAGGAAGTAGTCTCATCTCAGTTAGCGATGTGAAGCGGACCGCTCTCTCGCGAGCTCCCCTACGGGATTTAGAGGCGCGTGGAATAGTGCCGTTCAAAAGTATGATTCCATTCCAAGAAAGAGATCCGGCACAACACTGGCATTTCCCTCCTCCTCTTCTTTAGCACTGGCCAGGTTCCATACGGATGTACGTACCCTTCCGTTCAGAAAAGACAGTGGCATTCCCATTGGCGCATAGAGAAATGCTGTTCTTCTTCCAGTAATGAATGGAAAGCATTTGAGGTGTGCTATGCCAAGATGATCCGAACAGGCTGGGGATGGGGATACAATAGCGCCATGTTTTCCATTCTTTAAGAAAGGACGGCCGTATCCCGGTGACCTTGCCAGCTGCAGTGGGGTCTCCTGGTATGAAAGACGCACTTCGTTGCATTGCTCGCAGACTGGAATGCAAACCCGCAAGTTAGCTCCGTAAATAATTGGCGAGAGGAAAACAAACTTTCTAGAAAATGGATCCTAAGGAAAGTAAACGTCATTTTCGGGAACTAGTTGCACTCTGTCCCCTATCCTACCGCTAGTAGATCCCCTATGCCGGAGCATGAACAGAGAAAGCAGCCGTCTAGTCTAGTCCTTGTCCCGGTAGTATGAAGTTTGAATGGTCCATCGTGGAGCTCGACCTTGTTGAGTAGTAGCTTTCAAGCCTCCCCGGAAAGTGGAAAGCGATAGCAAAGACCTCATAGGATCTCTTTAAACGGGGTGCTTTTCCTTAGCGGCCTTTTTCTTTCACGTTTTGCCTTAGTCACAATAGTTGTCATGAACCCCAGTAGGAATCCCATATCTATATGAGCAGAGCATAGAGTCTTTTCACTTTTTTCTAATTGGCGCGGAGCGAAGCTTACTCCATAAAATCACTATTTGCTATCGCTTGCTTTGGCTATAGGGGGGCAGGCTGCCATCATGGTTGGTTGGACTTAGCCAGTTCATTGCGAGTACATTCTTTATATACATATGATACAACCATATCTAAATGGAACTTTTGTCACTATGCTCTGCTCTATAGGGAGAATCCACTTATTACTTACTTGTTTTTAGACTACTTCCCTGTAGTCTTTACTCGCATATAGTCAGTGAACTTGTCCTATCAACGACAAGTGGAATGCAATCATGGCTTCTTTTTCATGCAGTGATTGAATGAGGGAAATGCAGTGAAATGAATGCCCGGATGCCTGGACGAGGGAGAGCTTTTAGCTCGAATGAGGAAGAGCGGCTTGGTTGGATAGGGCTAGGGTTAGTGACACGGGATAGGACGGATGCGTAACGTTGAGGCTAACAAGTCTAGATAGAAAGAAGTATGGAACAGACCATTGAAGGAGAACGCTAGGACCGGTATATCCGTATTTCATAGAGCTAGATAGGCGAGCGAAACAAGTAGTAGTTTTGAGTTCGAAATAGAAGATAAGCGTTTAGTCAAGATACGTTTATTTAAAGGATAGGCATGGGAATAGCTGATAGACATTTGTGCAAGGGCAACAAGTAGTAGTTGGATATGAACCACCCACGGATAGCCAGGAATAGAACTAGCAAGGTAGCTTGACATGGTTTGTTAAGAAGTACCCTGAGTAGCTTTAGTAGGTGTTTGAGTAGGCCGCTAAGGAGCGAAGCGTTGTTCTAAACACCAATGGGATGAGATGGTTCCAATACAAGCTCTTCGATCTCTGTCTGCAGGAAGGTGACTCCCATACCTTCTTTTTCCACCAGTAGAAATCCCAGGGATCCTGCGGAGAAATCTTAGTATCACAGGAGAGTGGATCGTATATCACGATTCGTAAGCCTCTGAAAGGCTTCAGCTGTCAGTCGATCGTCTGGGACACAGATTCGCTCTACGAACTGGAATGTACCAGCAGAGCCTATACGGGGAAAGGGAGCAGCTGTTCTCAACCATCGCTCTTATTTTCATAAGTATAGCATCGCAACTCTTCGCCTGCCGAATCCTCTCGACGACAGTCGGCTGTAGCACCAATGCAGCTACTACTTAACCACTCGGGTCCTGGCTTGTCTCTCCTTTTCAGGTCCAATTGGCTTACCACGTCTCATGTCCTCGATGAAATGGTGCTGTGGGTCGCCTAATTAGCTCGGCTCTTCACAAACCTGCGGCCTTGACTACGGAACCTAGCCTGCCAACTAGTTTATCAAGGAGCATATGCCTATGACTCTGTGATGCATGCTTTATGAGGGCTAAGAAGGATTTCTACCGGCATATGGGAATGCTTGACCTGAGCCTATCTTCTAGAGTCTCGCTGAAAAGATAAGCTAGTCCCTTGCTTTGGTGACAACTGCTAGCCTAGTTCATGCCTATTCCTAACTAAACCAAAGAAATGAAAGACTGACAAGACGAATGGGAAGGATATCTTCTTTGTTGTAGCTGAACTGATGTATGAATAAGGAGAGTGGGAATGTGGATTGGATAATAGAGAATCTTGATCCCCGACAGGGTGCTATTTCACGAACCTTCTTACATTGCCGAGAGTAGACAATCTCTTCTTGTTCCTTAAATGATAAGGATCTCGAGAATGCTTTTAAGTCAAGTAACTATCTTAAGCCGAAGGCCAATATCTCAAAGTGCTTACAACCTGGCAATCGTTTACTTCTTCTCTTTTGTTGAGGAAATAGTGCACTGCCTTGGAGAGGTAGTGTGCTATTGACGATCTTAAAGTATTGGTGAGTGAGTTCAAGATAATAGAGAATCTCTATCCCGACAGGGAGCTAATTTCACTTGCTGTTACTTTGCAGAGGAGAAACTCTTCTTTTGTTCTTTGTAGTTCTTTTCTTGAGTTAGAGCTAGAGTTGTTTATGCAGCGGCTATTCATGCAGATATTGATCTATGCATTTTCTCGTTTCCCTCCTAAATAGAAGTTTATTCTTTTTTAATGGACTTGTTTTTCTCTCGATAGTACACCATAGTCCATAGTACTCAATAGTACTGGCTAGCCTAGCATTTTCAGGAGGAGTAGTGAACGAAATAGACAAAGACGCCGTAGGGTCTGGCTTGTCTTGCTTTGTTGATCCTCTGGTAATTTCTCGGAGGTGGGGCTCTTACGAAGTAGTTGGTTAAGATGTCAGCTAGGGAGTTGTTCTTGTTAGAATTTCTAGGCCTGTGCAAGCGAAGCGGTTTGATCCCGGTAGCCAACTGGACTTGGCGTAGGGATGACTTGCCTAGTGAGATAACATGAATTACTGAGTGACGGCTACCTCCGCTCATTAGTGGAAACTGTTTCTTCTTATTGTTATCACCGTAAAACTACTTGTTCAATAGTCCATACCGTAAACAAATCACAAGTCGTAATGGTATAAGCCTGGCATTTGATAATTAAGTTATTGCACTTTTTTAGAAACCCATTTTAATCCACTTTTAAGGCCACTTTAAATCGATTTGAAGGTGATCCCATCCCCTATCAGCAGGCTCGACTTTCCATTTAGTTCTATTCCATCTGTGCGTTACGTTCATTATGCTGTTTCCAAAACCTATCACTTATACCAGTGCAGATCTGATTTATGTGCATCCCTCGCTGTGACTACTATTCTTGTGTACAAACCTATGGTGGATAAACCTCTATGGTGCATGCATATCTGTTTAGCCTAACTTGTCTTAGTCATTCCCACATTGAATCGAAACTCTCAATGCCTATTGAGTCATCATATCTCGACTGAGCGGAACCAATCCAATAGGATAATCAATATGTTCTACTATTCCCTATATACCTCAGCTTGTTCGATTGAGCCGATACCGAGCCCTTATCTTTTCAGAAGATGTGCAACTTTTTCTTTTTTGAATTTTCAGTCAACCAATAGTAGATACAGGAGGAGGTGGTATTAGAGAACAATTAGTTGATTTGCCCTTTGCTTTTATTTCACTTCGAGGGTTACTTTCGTTCCAGCATTCGCTTAAGGATGAATAGTCATATCGGTCGGGACTTCTGTTGGATAGCGTACGTTCGCCATTGATTCCTTTTTGAAAGGATAGGTGCCTTAATGTTCGTAACATGCCGTAGTGTTCGAACCTAAAGTAGTAGTGTATCACTTTCACTCGGTGAAGAGTCAAGACAAGGTAAGAACCCAGGGCTATTGATAGACATATTGGTTCGCTAGTTAGATTAGTAGATGCTTATTTCACTGAAAGATCAGATCTTATTTCTTCGAATTTCCTTTCCTTTAGGGTGATGGGCTGATCATCTCCCGTTGCTATGGGGGAAGTCACTGAGAGCTCTGACTCGGATGAGGTGGAAACTTGTCTCTTTCTCCTTCTCCTACCCTAAGTGCCGGTGTCAAAATCGAGATAGTGGTGATCCCCAAGAAAGCAAATGGAAATCCAATGCTCTTTCCAATGGAGAAGTCCAATTTGCGTATTCCGAAAGCGGAACTCCCCACCCCAAGCCAAGGAGCAGAGTCGACTGCCGCGCCCTTCTCTTTATTAAGTTAAGAAGTCCGTCCGACAATGATTGTCTTTATACAAAGGCATGTAAAGAAACATACGAAGATTTCTCAGACTAGGCAAAATGGCAGAGGATTTCCCAAGGAAGAAAACCATGAATTAGGCCGCGCCCGGTCTCTCTACAATTCTTCGAATACGCTTCCGGTCCCTATCAGCCAATTTGCTAGTATCCTTGCAGCCCTATCCTTCCTCAAGGCCCCAGCGGAAAGTGAAGCAACCCTCAACGCGGCAAGCTTCTTCTCGGGCTCCTCCTCAAATCAAACTTCTTACTCAATGCACGCGCCTCTAGCATTGGAAGCTCTTTCTCTGCTTAGCGCCCTGTCCTCCTTCTGTCACTTAAGGGCGTACTATACTAAACTAAGATATAGACTGCGGCACCCTTGACTTACTAGACCCTTACTATCACATAAGCCTGCCGACTCACTCACTCACCTTTAAGCTATCCACCAACTATGCTTGGAGCAGCAAAGCTAACAAACAGGAAACCATAGACCAAGCTTCTACGAACACAGAAACGTGAGAAGCAAGGCAAGACTTCTATTCATTCTCTCCGGCAGTAAAAACTTCCCACTTCACCCCTGCGAGCCTTACCTGTATCAAAGGATACATACCCCGACTCACAAAGAAGATATTCTATTCTATCCCTCAAAATTGAGGTGGACATAGAGCCGTTAGGGCCTACTGATCGAGGCAAAGAGAAATTGCTTTCTAAGGCCGGAAAACGGACTTCGCAACAAGCAAGACCTACCTTGAGAAAGACTTGTCTACGCTCAACATATGAGCCGGAATTCAAATGAACAGAGCTTGACTTCACTTACGCTACGCCCAGATATTTTATTATATTAAAGAGATTCGATCTTTTCGTAAAGGCAACGATATGAAGGAGTCTTCAGATTGCTCTGGAAGGAAACTCGAACTTTGGCGGCCTTATATTAAGAACAAGGGTAGGCATTCTTCTATATCTATTATTACAGCTTCTTCATTTGACGTTTAGGTGGGTTTATTATTTTTAGCTTCGCTAACGCCCCTCTAACTGATTTTTCAGTTCTCCTTTAAGTACGCTTGCCGATAGAGATTTCAATCCACTGAGACAGAACCTGGCAGGTCTTCTCAACCTCATATTTCGAAGCACTTTCACGTGTGAACCATTCTATTCTGGAGGAGCAGTACTCCGAACACAGGCCGTAATGGCAACCTCTCTATTGGTCATGGGTCCAATACAACTGATAGCCAAGTCTTCAATGGCACTGGCACTTTATGAGCTAGATAGATCCCATGACTTACTTGACCTTGCCCGAAGTCAACAAAGGTTAGAATGAAACCGTATCCACCAGCTGCTATGAACCAAGCAAAGGTGATCATATCCCGGTCCCGGCAAGCAAATAGGTCTATTCCCTCTAGTTCGAGAAATGAAATGTGGCTCTCCTATATATGCAAAGCAAAATGGAGTCAACAGTCTAGCTGGAGGCCAATGAGGTTGATCCTTGGTGCCGGAATCCGGATTTGCACTGAATAAACGAATATCTGATCTTTCTCCGAAGAAAACCATTGGGTGCCGGTGATGAACCAGATCTAGATCGGAAATCTTAGTTTGCATCTCCTGATCCTTCATTTTCAAGTATTGACCCTCGACCTTTGCTTTCTTCCCAATTGAGATATGCATTCCATTCAGATTCATAAGGAGTAGTTGGCTAAAGATCATCTGCCCCGGCTCTGTCACTTGATTGACATCCTGCACTTGTTTGTATTGACCATATGATTCTACTGCTATTGGGAACGGAGTGGAGCAATTCTCCGATCTCCAAGCGCATCCCCATATCTGGTTGACTTGTCATTTCTTGTCTCGCTACCTACTACCACTGATCCCTACGATCTACTTGCTGCTAGAGAACGGGGATTCTTTGACAAGAGAAATTCCCTGGCTTCTTCTCTAGATCTCGTTTACAGACCGGCCGGCCAGTCCTGCTTCAACGCTTGACTCGAATGAATATGCATTCCTAGAAGCGTCTTTGCTTTCTTTCCGTCTGCTGAAGCAAGGGGGTACCAAATGCGATTCCATACTAAACAAATAACGATAGCCCACTGAGGTTAGCGAGCCTGAAAGCCCTATTACTCAAGAAGGCTGGCTGTTCTCGAAATAGCTTTGATAGAATGGTTTCGTGCTAATGCTGTTTCCCAACCAGGATTCTAGCTACTAACACAATCAGCTCCCAACGACCTACTTGCTGCTACAGCTACTGGTACCAACCAATGCAATGCCGATCCCATTCCTTTCCTCTTGCCATGACGGATATCAGCTCCCAACAGAACGAGAAGAGAATACGACCGATGCCAAGAGCTTTCCTCGAACGATGACTGAGGAAACACATCCAACCTCGAATGCTGAGACAAGACCGGGCACACTTCTATAATATAATCAAAGTAATATAAGAAAAGGGCCGAGAACTTTGATACCAGTGGAGTGCGATGACATGATGACAAGGCCTAATCGACTCGACCTTCCAGAGCAGAGCGGATTCTCGACCTTAAAGAGCGGATTCTATACGCTTCAGGAGATGAAAAGCTTGATGAACCCCGACCCACTAGACCAAGTGAGTGATGTTGCATTTCGAGCACAGGCACCTTTGACCTAGCTTTCGACAGAGAGAGACAAATGGGAATGCCAGGCACAACTCTGTGCTTTGAAGCATGAGAGAACGAGAACATTTCCACTGCTTTAGTTGCTAGAACCCCCGCCCGGAAGACAGCACTCATCCCTTCCTTAATTAAGTAGTACTAATCCCATTCCTTTAGAAACCTGTCCTTTCCAGTGGAATAGCTTGCAGAGTAGAGTGATTTCCTTGCTTCATAGGTTTCAGGTTCAGAAGACTCTCTTCCCCGTATACTGTATTTACTAGTCAGGCCCGGTGGAGCAATCTCGAATTCTCGTATATCAATGCTACATGAATGATTCACATAAGGGAATTCCAAGTGGGTCGAATAGGACTAGGGAGCTCGCTTCCATCTACTAAAAGTTCTCTACGGGTGGTTGGTTTACAGTACAGACAGTTTCCTAGCTGGCACTTGAGAAGTGCTCGTCTAGTTTAGTGATTCCTAGCGTAGAACCCTTCTGTATGAGAATAGTTTCCAGATTATGACCTTCTCTTTTGATTGAGTGAATAGCCATGCCATGGATTCTCTTTTCTGGGCTAGCTCTATACCATTTCCATTTCCATTTCCATTTCCATAGTAATAGTAATAGTAATAGTAATACTGCCTTGGTGAATCCCTTATCTTGTTTGCAGCATCATTCTCGATCCCCTTATTCCCTTCCCAACAAGCAAGAAGGAATCATATCCTACGGCTAACTCATCCTTATATGGCTCCCAGATCCTTTCCTTAAAGAGAATAAAAGGCTATCTCGAGGGATGGTCAGAGAATCGGTTTATCTTCACGGCACTAGACGGCACCTTTATGAGTGCGTATAAGCTTGCTTTAGAGCTAGAGCGTGCATCTAAAATAGTTTCATATCCCTTTCCATCGATCTTTCTTGGTGCTGTAGTACCCATTCCTGCTAGCTTGATCTGGTGGCCAGGACTATATATAATAGTTTATTGAGTGCTTCTTGGGTTGGTTCTCTTGAAGTGCATAGCCCGGCCCCTTTTCTCTTTCTTCCAACGGAAAGGGTTCTCTTCTGGTATGGAGTTCGACTAGAGCCTGCCGCTTTTCCAGGTTTGGGTGTGGGTGGATCTCATATCTTAGAGGACAGGGCGGGGCTTATTCCCAAGGTCAGGTCCCATGCCGGTGGACTTGAAATACGAAGATCTTAAGCTAAGCTACGGGGCCGGGAATATACTCCAGGTTGGGAGATCTGCCATCGGGCATGCAAGAAGCTATGTGCGCAGGGCATCAGAGGCTTACTCAAATGGAACATACGAATCCAACCTTGCTTGACTCTCTTTTTCATACTTGCCCTCGGGATCAGTGGTAGATTCGTAACGTTATTACTCATGGGTAGCAGATGATGGATCCATTTCTGTTGAAGCAGTGGAGTGAAGAGGAGGGTTGGGTCCCGCCTCACAACGAGCCCGGGTAGATAGATAGGTAGATAGTAGATAGCAGTCCGGATAGTGATAAAATCTGAAATAATCTTCTTCTTGATTGAAAGAAAGCCTGTGCCGGAAATAGAGAGAGTTCTGCTCTTGGTTGACATAGATCGCTCTACTCTCGAATTGACATACATAGAGTTGAAAACATACTCCTCACAAATGATCATAGTTCACTACTAATGAGCTGAGCGAGTAACTACTAACGAGCGAGTAACGACTAATGTTACGAGCATATTGACGAGCAAAAAGACGAATCTACTTGGTTCATATCATATGTTCCGCTCCGTTGACAGGTTCATATATGTACCTGATGTTCATGGAAACAACAGGATGATAATCCGTTGATGGGAAACTCACTTTGCTATGCTAGGAAACTGACTAATGAAACTAACAAGTTCAAGTGCTCTAGTCAAGTAGTAAGCTCCAGTGGGAAGCGCTAGTCCAGATAGAAAGAATAGACAGGAGGATTGCCAGGTTGGTTCCGCACAGGTGCATATCTGTAGCACGGGATTCCAGATCGTTGGTACCCGATGTTCAGTTCATGGGAATGGGAATGTAGGAAACTCTCTCTTCCGTCCGGAACATATAGATAG
The DNA here is from genome assembly GCF_902167145.1 of Zea mays. NCBI lineage: Eukaryota > Viridiplantae > Streptophyta > Magnoliopsida > Poales > Poaceae > Zea > Zea mays. The sequence continues at coordinate 18,895 of NW_023367254.1, forward strand.
ATTGATTGCTGTAGCAGCAAGTCAACTAGATCCAGTGAGGAATGAGAACCTTTCCGGGGGCAAGGGGGGGCGAAGCTACTAGCTACTATTACTATTGGCTATGGATGTCCTAACACGAACGGAGTCTATACGAGCAGAGGAAAGCGAAGCGTATTGGTTGGTTCGGATTTCAGCTGGTTCTATTCTAATCTAACTAGACTCGCATCATAAGTTTGCCTGCTTTCAAATCCCGCGAAAGTACTAGTACTAGTACTACTGGCAGCTCCTATATGAGGTTGATGCCACGAAGATTATCATATCTACATGAAAGGAAAGGAAAATGAATGTGATGCACACTAGAAAAGATACCAAGCAAGAGGATGTGCGCAACGTCGCGCTCGAAAGTCTTGTCTATGAAACCAAACCAACCCTAGTTCCGTGAGGAGGAAGACTCTCTTCGGTCGAGGGATGGATGGACTAGTGCCGTAAGGATGAGTGATGCTAGAGGGAAGTAGATCAATAGGTGCCGCTTGCTTACTACAGTGACAAGGAAATCAAACAAAGTAGTGGCCAGTCTCAAGAATGGGTGAGTCAAGTAAACTTGCCAGTATGCCGGGAAGCCGGTAATGCGAGGGTATCTCCAGTCGAAAGGATGCCGGATCCAACTAATACGGCTACGCTTGAGGTGAGGAAGAAGAGTGCTCCTACTCCTACTTCAGCTTCTAAGAATAGGCCGGCCCGGTGCTAACTCCACCTTCCGGACTGCCCTTCATCGGCACGAAAGTAAGATTGGACATGATAGACGGAAGCAGAATCGAGGCAGTATCAGTTTCCAGGTTTCGAGGAAGGAAATGAAATGTCCGCGGGGCTCTCTTATCTTCTTAAAGGATGAGTGTGTATACAACCAACCTATAATACGTATTTTCGAGGTTCCTATGCTATGGTATCCAGGTTCCCGTCAGGGAAGGGATAGGGTGCCGTGTTTTCCACAGAACAGTCTGGTGGAATCCAGTGGTATATAGAAGCTCTGTGCCCTTCTCTTTCTCCTGCAGCAATATGAACTCAAAGGGATCCTTTCCTACCCGGGACAGCTTCATAGCTCCTACCTTGACTCTTGATTTGCGCAAGAGTGCTCGTCAGTGATCTCCATTCACAAAAGTGGAAAGGAATGTTCCATTGCCACGAACAATATGGGCTTTCTCATGGATTCCCCTTTTTCTTCTACACATTATACTAATATAATTGGATTGGGAATTCGCAGGAATGGGTATTGAGAGGAGGATCACCATGGCCAAAACAGCTCTTGTCAGCGACAAACTCTATGATTTGCCAATTCCAATCGATTTGCATATCAGCAAGCAGGGATGAGCACATCTGGAAACCTTGACTTCCTCTGGATGCGGACCAATATATGCATAAACCTTCGTTGGCTGGGTTCTCGTTTCTCATCGAGAGTGTTGAGACTATCTTTCAAGGAAGCTTCCCAGCATGACCTTTCCCTGAATTGGCGTATAGTGAGGTGAGTATCCGGGTATCATGACAACTCCAGTCAAGCACTGGGCAATACCGGCACTTAGATGGATTAGATGACTTTTGATGATCTGCCTTTACTCGCGGGCACTGGCCACTTACAGAACCTATACATTTCCAAATAGGAGATGAGAGAGCCCTTGATCCGGCGCATGACTCTCACGAATGAGAAGCTCAATAGCCATCTATCTAGAGAAGGAACTAATGCCACTGATAGGAAATCCATAGACCGTACGCCCACTTACCACTCTACCACTTCAATTCCATGACGGACTTCACCGATACCTAGCTTGAGAGAGATCGATCACTGGCATGTGGCGTATATTTCCGAGAGAAAGAGGACTTAAATTCACCTTTACCCCTTCTATCACTAGAAGTAAAGTTCGATGAGCTCTTAACGGAGCTATGCCTACTTAAGTATAAGTGTGTGTGCTATGGAATAGTGCCGAGAATAGGTGTCTTTCACATGGAGTGCGCCGGGAATAGGTGTCTTCTTAGAGGTGCCGTGACTGTGGGGTGCCGGGCCGGGCCTATCCTCTATTTACGAGAATTTAGGAGCAGGAAATAATATAGCTAGTGATTATCCAGATCTAGATGAGTAACCTTGGGAAGGTCTCCGCTTTCTCTTTATGTGGGCCTATTCTATCACGCACGACTAGAATGCGACGAGCAGACTTCAACCGGCAAGCAAGCAAATACTTCTCTTCTTAAACCGGTCTTAGTATTTAGTATAAGGGAGGCAGGTCAGAGAGTTGGGAGCTAAGGGCGTATGGTCGAGAATGAATGGGTCGAGTTGAATGCCTTGCCATTTCCGTATTGATCTGCGTGTGTCACATGGATTTTCTCATTGAATTCATAGCCGGCGGATGCGAGACACACCTCTTTCCCAAGATGCCTCAGCAATATATCAGATATGGGCTTCCTTTTTCTTTGCTATTGCTATGGGAATTCATACTTTGATTAGCTTAGAACCGACTCTTCTATTCCGTATAATCTATCCTTGCTATATAGGATTTTATGCTCAGTCATTTCATTCATTCTATCGAGGGTGCGGAAGTCCTGCAAATAGCGGATCAACTCTCTTCGAAGGATAGATCCGATGAGTATGTGAATTGGTTCGTGGATCGTAGTCAAACAAGTCTTTATGCCAATGGGAAAACGGAATTGTCCATAAGAAAGGACCAGAAAATGCACATTGAGAATTCGGAGATTTCCTTAATTTCGAATCATTGTGTCCACTTTGGGAAAGATAAATTCGCAAACAGGTACTGATCCATTTGGTTAGCTGGATAGGAGCCGCACACGATCATCCTGTGAAATATTCTAGAAATAACTGGACCACCATACAAGATTTTATGCAGAGTCCGCCAAAGTCAAAAGACAGTAGGAAACCCCGGAAATCAAAAGGTCTCACTAGAGATTCCCACAAACAAAAGAGAGATTAGGAAGACCGCTCCTTTGCGAACTTGGATGGCATGGCATTTTCAGCAATCTGTTTTGTGGATGATATCCTTCCATACCAGGAGGATCTGCTGGAGAATCAAGGGTCCATTCCAATAGACATAGTGCAAGAGAAGAGAATTGGGTGACTTGAATATGCAGCAATTTGCCCGGCTATGGATAGGCAGGCATTCCTTTCTATGGGCCACCCACTGCTCCTAATCAATAAATTGCTTTAGGACAAGAGTCATGTGTGACCAGATTGGAAACCGAATTCCATTCCTGATGAGAAGAGAAACTATCTGATATTCCTCCTATTCCGGAAGGTTTTCTAGCCACCTGCTTAGAGATTTGACGGACTACCAATCCAAATAGCAGTCAAGAAAGAATCCAAGTTGCAGTCAAGATAGATGGAATGGACTAGGGCGCAAGGAAAGAGATCCAGAACGAGACCGATCATTCATTCCCTCTTTCTCTGGCCAAGCTATTCAACTGTCGACTATTCTCACTCCCCTGCCCCTGCTAGACTCAACTCACACATATCGACTCCACTGGAGAACCTGGGACCGGCACACTCAGTTGAGATGAAGTCTGTTGACTGCCGTTGATTCTCTATGTGCTCAGGTGCTTCAAGGGCGCGACTACCCGAATAGAGATTGTCTAAGGGCAAAGCAAAGGTTCCGCCTCAGGCTTCGATCACATGGAGGAGGGTGTTTGTGCTGCAAGGGAAACTCTTTTGGCGGGTCTGATCTGGCGCATTGGAGATGGTTTAAGCACAGCAAGTTTGGGTGGACTACTGGATCCCAAGGTTCGAAGAGAGAGAAATTCCCTAATCGGCCTAACTCGATTGTGAGGGATCTACGGAAAGCTGATGGGAAGTCATGGGATGAGCAAGTAGTGCGGAATGTGTGTCTTCGTTGTGATGCCGACGATATCCTTAAGATAGATTCTTCTACCGCGGGGGAAGCTCCAAGGACTTAAGTAAGCCAACTTCATCCGGTATTGAGGAGTCCGTCCCCCAATTTCCCACGCCTCTTCGTTCTCCCCATTTAGCTAAGTTATGAGTTCGCAAAAAAGAAATCTGATTCTAGATCGGGTTGGAGTCGAGTTGCCAACTAAAGGCCCAGTCAAAATAACCTACTGGGTTGAAGCTACTGGTATAAGACCCGGCCTCTCTACTTGGACTATCCTATACGTTACCCGCTTTAAAGTGCCAGTCTTCTCATCTCGATAACCAATCCAGGTAAGATTAGATCCATGCTTATACGAACTCAAGAAAGTAGCCCTTGCCCTGAACCAGAATCAAAGCAAACTCAATCCTCACAACTTAAAGGAGAAACTAGGAAATAGAGCTAGATAGGCTCTATACACGCTCGAAAAATCATAGTAAAATATAGAAGTGATGAATGCTGTGAATATTCCTTTCTTCTCCGTAAAATTGAGTCTATCAATCAGTCCTTTTCTGAACTGATTTCTATAGCCCTGCTTCCCTCCCGCAATCGGAGTGAAACTACCATAAAATAAAAGGTTTGTCTGGAAAAGAAATAGTGCCACTGGCAGCCACTATATGAGTGAGATAGACTTGATTCTTTCTCTGGCTGTAGAATTGACATAGAACTAGTTTTTCTTCCCAAGGCCCAATTCTTAATGATTGAGGAAATGCACGCTCACATAATGGGAAAATCACGTATAATCCTTACGAGAAATCTCCTACTTTCCTGGAAGTGCGCCAGTTCGAGAAATATCGTTGATAGAATGAATGCTCTTACGCGCTAATGAATGATGACTTATTTAAAGAATTTCTTGATATCTTGCAGAATGGTTTTCATGCTAATCTGAATGAATTTCAACTTATGCGCTAAGAGAGACTCTGGTGGAATCAAACCAGTCTCTTGGGAAAATAAAATAGATGGCCAATGAGGTGGAGACAAACTTAGAAATGGATGGATCTCTTTGTCAGCTTCTTGTTTGAGAAAAAGAGTAGTGACTCGCTGGATTGAGATTTCTAGGAAAAAGAGTTGCGAACGAAATCCTACACTCCCTGTAGGTGGGGCTGGGCGAGAAAGGGTCCCCTCTGAAGCCTATAAGTTAGTAAGCAGGCCAAATATTCCACCGGGGTCTTTCTTAGCAAACTCATTGATGGCAGTACCTAACTAAAGAAGAATAGCGCTCTTTCTTTCTTTCAATTACGTTTCTTGAATGGTTCTGCACTTAGATCAGTCAGTACACACGAAACCCTTTAATCAAGTGAGTGCCACTTTAACTCAGCTCTTTCCTAGTGATCTTGATTGTCCCTAGAAGCATCTCTTATTTTCATATAGAAATTCCATGGTTTTGTGGTCGACTGCACAGTTGAGAGAGAAGTGCTATTGATTTAAAGAAATCCTCTTCTAGATCGGGTTGGAGTCGAGTTGCCAACTAAATGAGATCACAGTAGGTTAGCCTCTGCAGTCGAAACTATCTATGCGTGCGATAAAGTAAAGTAAAGTCGGTCAATCGATTAAACTATTTCTGTATAGGGGCAGCCGGGCCGTATTAGCAAGCGTGACGTGCCGGACTGACCCAGCACGTCTTTCTTTCCTGGCAACAGAAGATGCACAAAGTGGTTTCAGTAGCACTACCGAGTTCGCATCAGCGATTTTATCACCAAACAAGCAACGGATTGAGCAACTAGCGCTAGGCGCATCCTCTTGCTTGGAATCAATGGGTTTTGTCAATGAATTAATCTAATCTACCGGCATCGGAGGGAGCTGGAGGAAATAACACTTTTTGATGGACGGGAGCGGGAGGGAGTCAATTACAGAAAGAGTAGAGACGGATATGGGGACTGTAGCTCCGACCATGTCAACTATGATGCTCTCGCTGCTGCCAGTCCTTTCACCAGTGAATGCTGTCATGCGCTACTTCCCGAACCTCCGTGTCTAGGTCCTGCCGAAAAAGACTGCAAATGATTTACCATCCATCCCACTCATATAGGTACGTTATCGGATTTTTCGGATCGGGAAATGGATCGAACCGCGCGAAATGGTCGCCTCGGAATACAGTACAGGGCGCAACGGAACCAAGGTTCTTTGTTGGCGTGTTGCGTAACAAGGGCAAGAGGGGGTGGAAGCGTTCGCCGACTTTGATAGGCAACGCATTGCAAGCAAATAGAGCAGAGAGCTGACCCTTAGTTTCTATTAGAGTCGCGAGCTTGTTGTAGTCGGTCCTAAAGGGAAAACCTTGCAGCTTACTTGCTATATCCCCGCGTCCTTGCACGGCTCGTTTTCTTCGAGCCCTGCTTCTCCCTTCCCCCTCTCCCCAGGAACCGACCGTTTGGAGTATAGCCAAGTGGTAAGGCATCGGTTTTTGGTACCGGCATGCAAAGGTTCGAATCCTTTTACTCCAGAGCATACTTACTTATTCTAGTTCTAGAAAAAAAAAGAAAGTATCATCCCTAAATGAAAGTAGATTTACATTCTTATTCTATTTCTAGGGGGAATGTTGAGGCAAACTTACGATGCTGACAAGCTGGTTAGGTGCCGAGTTGGATTAGACATCGCAGGTTTCAGTTTAAGAATTGGGAAGAGGTTAAGAACCTAGTGGAATCCACTGCGAGGGGAAGATTAGGGTAGATGAGTACCGAGCGGAAGAAGAAACCTATCACGGCTAATTCCGTGGTTCAAGATGTGGTTTCCTGTGCGTACCTTGAGCTGCTGGAGGAAGAGGACGGGTGGGATGCCTGTAGAGAAGTGCGGTCAGAAACCAAACCCATTGACTTCTTATTGTTCTTTAGGGTGAAGTCAGATTCGTAAAACAAGGCAGCAGATAAGCTAAGGCGATACATAACTCTCCTCAGTTTAGAAGACGATATCTTTCCCCCTTAAACCTCAAGGAAGAGAAGGGCTAAGCATATACCAGTGTTTTCCCAACGGCACGAAGCGAATCTTGCAAGCCCTACGCCTAGATTGATATTCACAAGAACTACTACGTACGGTATTCACAAGAACAATAAGTTGAGAGGAGGAGCAATAAAACAGGACGAAAGCAGTGGGAAGAAAGCGATGCCCGGGCGATGGTAGTACGAAAAGCTCGACTCCTTTGGATTCCGGATTAGAAGTAGCTCCGGCTGCGGCTAGAAGGCAGTTATCATAATTTGAGGATGATGGATCAAGCTAGATCGTATTATAAAGGAACGAGGCCCATCTATATCTATATCTATAGTAGGTGGGTCCCAGCTCTTTTTTTCACGAGGGTCAGTGCTAAAGCTCCTAAGTAGTCCACTATACAATAAAAGAATCGAAGCCAGAGGAAACAAGTGAAGGTGGATCAGCGATTCCTGCTCAGGTGGTTCCAAAACTATAAACTATTCCTCTACTCGCTATGCGAAAAAAACCTGATAAAATAAGTATAGTCTAGATCGTACTCATGAAACTCATATAAGAACAAGGTATTGAAATTCATCTTTACAGATCGGAGGAAGAGTAGGTTATTCAGCCCGAGACTCGAGATGATCGATCTTGAAATGAGAAGAGAAGGACCCACCCAATAAATAAACTATTCCAATGACTTTGTTCGCTTCCCCTGAGGCAACGGCTGTACTCGGCACACAGACCTGGCTTATGAGCAGGATTTTTCAGCCAAGCCAAGTGCGTATGGTTGCTACCTGTATTCTGATAGGCCACTTAATGACACTGGCTCCCAGTTATTGACTTATGAAGAATGGCTTCTCGATGGAAGAGAAACAATAATAGGAAAATAGGAAGCTGCAATCAGAACCGGCTAACTAGACAAAAGGAGAGAGATTGGCTCAGTTCAGTAGGAGGAATTTCTACCGATTATTGAGTGGTTTGTTTCCTTTCCCCTGAAAGGTAAAATGGTTTATTTGCACCTGTAGTGGGACACCTCTCCCAGCTCCCAGCCAGGGTTCAAGCAGGAAACTATGTTAAGGAGCTGATCCGAATACAGATACAAGGCCCCCACTCATCACAACGAACGGTGAGCTTTCCCACTAGCCTTCACAGGAGCAGCACAATCATGGCCAAAAACAAAAAAAAAGATATCGTAGTACGAGAAAACCAATGGCATTTCTCTATTCTAAGTCTAAGTCTAAGTAGTTTCTTCTTTTCTTTTTAGAGGACCTGGCCAACTCTAATTCCAATGCTGCAATCCTATTGGTTTACTGAATGAGGGTGGGTAGACCGAAACGCTGAAGTGTTGTTATTTACTTCCTTCGATAACATAGATTGTCCACTCTTATGCCCCATGCATAAAAATGGCTTGTGCTTTAGAATAAAAGAATAGAAAAAAAGTAGGTGGATCGGGATCGCTATTACGAGTATTCGAGTTCTTGTTTTCCTTTCCTTGGAAAGGGAATTATTTCATGAGAAGTGCACCGGTAGAAATTGGACTAAATATGATCTTGATCCATAGCTCGTCCACTTTCTTGATAAACGACTCGATGCATTGCATTTTCTCTTCCTTGCCGCTGAGACATATCAAAAAGATCTATTACTAAAAGGAGATTGGGATCATCCTGTGGTTACCGGATGATGGGAATAACTAAGCAGAAATTAGGAAATGAGCACGAAATGTCTATAAATGAATTTTCTCATTATTTGTTATTTCCGGGTCTTTTCGTTGCATTCACTTACAACAAGAAACAACCACCAGCGTTTGGTGCAGCACCTGCATTTTGGTGCATTCTTCTTTCTTTCCTTGGTCTTTCGTTCCGTCATATTCCAAATAACTTATCTAATTACAACGTATTAACCGCTAATGCACCTTTTTTTTATCAAATCTCAGGGACATGGTCTAATCATGAGGGTAGTATTTTCTCATGGTGTTGGATCCCAAGTTTTTATGGATTCCTTTTTTGTTACCGGTACCGGGGTCGACCCCAAAGCCATAATGTCTCAAAACGCAGAGGCTATAGAGAAACTTTTATTTTTTCCTTTGTCTCGAACTTCGTGAAGAACTCCATTCTATCTCTCCAACAAAAAAGTGGAGCTGCGCCCCAGTTGTACACTCCCTTCGTTCGGAGAACCCTTGTTGATTCTGAACTTCGTTCGCAAAGTAAGCGTCCTTTTAACGGGCCAGCCCTTTTTAATGCGCCGCTTGACCCAGTTTTGAAAATGAGCTTTGCTCTTCTGGGCGCTGGGCGCTCCCGTGGTTCGCGAGAAGGAAAAAGGACTAATCTTTTGTTACATCTGGCACGAGATGAAAAAGAGAGAGCTTCGTCTATCGATGAACAGCAGATTGACGGAGCTCTTGGCATTGCTTTGTTTTTCTCTCCTTTCCTATCAGCGAGTTCCGATCCTTTTGTTCGAAATTTCTTCGTTCGTACCGAACCGCTTGCAGAATCAAATCCTGTTCCACAAGATCCTATATCAGCTATACATCCTCCTTGCATTTATGCCGGAGACGTCGCCAGTGCTATGGGCTTTGGGTTATGTAGATCAAAAATGATGAATGGGATTGTGGCACTCCACTCGCCGCCAATGCGGAAGGATGCCGCCGAAAAGAATGGAACGCTGCTTCGCTCTGCTGGATGCGTCGGATCCCATATAAGAAGCTCGCTCTTTACCCGATCATTCAAACATTTTGTGGGCGGCGCGCCTGCTCTATTGTTGCGTAGCAATAGAAGCCTGCTTCGGCGGCGCTTTTTCGCCTTCTCTTCGCTCTGGACAGGAGCGCTAATGGACACGGGGAGGGAGCAGGCGAAGCGTGTTGTCGTTCGTAATGGAAAGAAAGACACCACTACTTCGCCTCTTTGTTGGACCGCCGGCGCGAACACAGTGGTCTCTGACCAGGACCAGGAACCAATTCGAATTTGGATCTTGACATGTTGGTTGTTTTTAACCGTAGGCATCTCGCCAGGAAGTTGGTGGGCTCATCATGAATTAGGTCGGGGTGGCTGGTGGTTTCGGGATCCCGTAGAAAATGCGTCTTTTATGCCTCGGGTATTAGCCACAGCTCTTATTCATTCAGTAATTCTACCCCTTCTTCATTATTGGACCTCGCTTCTGAATATTTTGACTCTTCCATGCTGTGTCTCAGGAACCTTTTCAATACGGTCCGGATTGCTAGCTCCCGTTCATAGTTCTGCTACAGACGATACACGAGGAAGATTTTTATGGCGGTTCTTCCTTCTAATTACAGGCATATCTATGACTCTTTTTTACCAGATGAAGCAGGTCCGTAGAACCTATAAAAAAGAGATGGTTGTGGCGCGAAGTACTCTTGTGCACCTACGTCACCCGGCTCGCGCGCAACCCCGCCCCGTTATGTTATGGAAGAATTTAGCTTCTTGCTGGGCTGGTTATTCCGAGCCAGCAACTGGCTGGCTGCCGGATTTCGTCCCGTCCGTAGCGCTTCGGAAGTCACTCTGGCGTGGCGCTGCTGGATACTTCTGATCAATAGGAATAGGAGGAAAAAAAAGCTTATGATGAGCATCTATTGGAGTCGATCATTTCCAAGATCTAATTCGAGTTTCTTATTATGTAGTGGAAACGCCTTACAATCTTCAGTTTTACGCTTACGCTTAAGGGAAGAAATGTTCTTGGTGGATGCAGGCCTTGGTACCCCAAAAATTTGTATGCAAGATGAGCTTACAGGACTGCCAATCAAGCGAGCCACCAGGTTTGAGAATAAGGTGGGATCCAAGAATGTAGTGGCTGGTGAATCACTGATCAAAAAGCGGATTTTTGAGAGATTCTTCATCGATCTAGTGGCCGGTGAATCACTGATCAAAGAGCGAGCAGCCGCCGGGTTTAATGATTTTGTGGGATCCCTGGATGTAGCGGCTGGCGAACCGCTTCTTCTTCCACAAAGATTCAGACAAAACCGAGCTTGGATAGAACTGAAGAAGATTTGGCGAACGAAGAAAAAGGTAAAAGGGTTTCAAATTAATAAAATAGAAGGAGGTTATTCAGTAGCCATCGCAGGTTTCATTACTTTTCTTCCATTCAAAGCTAAAAAAATAAAAAGGATAGCGAATGCTCGATTCGCCATTGATAGCTTTATCCCTAAAAGGAGGGATATTGTGATAAGGCAGATTCAAACAAGAACTTAATGACAAGATAGAAAAAATTATTAATAATCCGAAGCCCACCTTAATCCATTTTGTTGAGGATCTTGCACTTATTCCGGCCCTATATTTACATAGCCAAGAAAGGCTCTGGTGATCATGCGTGACTGCGGAGCGCCTATCGCCCTGGCACGGCACTCAAAAATGCTGGGTTGGGCCAGCAAGAAGACTTCGACTAGGGAGACGAAGAATGGAATTGAAGAAGGCAGCATAGTCTAAGATAACAGAATGGAACACCAACCAACGAGTAAGTGGTGGATTTGGATGGAGTCTCGCAGAAGAAGAGTACGCGCGCTAGCGCGCCCCAAGACGTCAGTCCTTTTTCTGCTTGCTGGCCAAGGTCAGTTTACTGAATCCCTTCCAAACACCAACCCAATCTCCATTCCTTGATGGGAAATGAGCAAGACCATATGTTTCTAAAAAATATAGCCCCTATATAAACCTAGCCCTTACTACCCGAACTTCTGACCTTCAAATAGGACTAACTGCCCGAACCCGCTTGCTTATCTTCTACGATCTAATTAAGTTAAGCAGTGGTTATTTTTTTTTTAAGTGACTAGAACTTCTATTAACTACTATTCTAGCACCCAGCTGTGCCATGTGTTTATTCTATTTTGCAGGTATTCCTTTGAATAACTCATCTTTTCAGGTAAGAAAATTGGAAGATCTTCTTAGTCATAGTCAGCCTATCTGTATTCTTATCCTATAGTGCGGATCCAATCAGATTTTATGAAGCCAAGGCCTGACATCCATTGTGGGGATTTTTATCGGGAGACATGGCCTGGTGGTTTCTGATCGAGATTCCTAATCAATAGGGCGAAGAGCTCTTCGCATGATCTGGTCCTACCTTTTTTTTTCTACGCTATTTTTTTTCCCCTTCTCGGCTGCTGTCCTTACTCCGGATAAATTGGAACACATTGATTCCGTTCGTTCCTGCCCTTCGCTTCAGGCCATAGTGCTTCTGAATTATTTCTATACCCCTTTGATGATGCAGCCTCTGACTCTCGTGGGTAAACTCCTACTTGATTAGTCAGAACTTCTCTGTCTCAACTCGTGGACCTATCTATCTTCTTCTTTATAAGAGATAGGGGTTTGCTATTCTCACGGATTGCTCATATTTATTTACCCTACCCCATTTCAAAGTTTGTGCCTTGTTTCAGCCCGCCCTTCCTTCATCTGAACCTTCCAGTACTAATCTATCTTTATGGGGAAGACCCCTCATCTGACCTCCGAGCTACCCTGTCAATTGTAAAAAGTAGTTGAGTCGTGTCTCGCAGGAGCAAAAAGAGTGAAATGAGGACGTAAGCCCCCCACCCCAGGTCTTCCTCTTCCTTCTAAACTAATTGCTTTCGCTTGACTCTTCCAGTAAAAAAGTATACTGAGTGGTTGAAGGAAAGCGAAAAGGAATGGCTTTTTCATGTACCAGATCCGGTGAGCCAGACATCAAGCAAAAATGGACATACAATCAAAGAGTAAGGAGCAGTTATTTGCCGGGTGGATTGATCAGAGCTGCAAGGGGAGACTCGGTTATGGTGCGATAAAGAGCTTGCTTCAATGCTCGGATTCAGGTAGAAAGTAAGAGCAGTAGCATATTCATAGGAGAGCTTTGTACTTTAAATTAGTAGTCCCGGTAGTTGGAAAAAAGCTCTGAATACAGATTCAAAACATCAAGATAGGTAGTCCGATCATTAGTTGGCCAGTCATAGCAATTTAAGTAGAAAGCTAGCTTCGGGATCAGATCATTCAACTAAAGCTGTCAGGCCGGGTAGGCTTTGAGGAACATTGGGGGTTCCTTATGTTGTGACTGAGCAGATATGTCTATTGTGCCCGGCAAAAACGGATTTGCAAGGAGTTTGCCAAAGGCTTTCTCATTCGGAAAAACAATTCAAAGTATATTTCCCTTCTCCATTCTCTGCTCGGATGATTGCCGCTTGTGTGAATTTCATTGCTGCGGGTCCCGCGTGTGCTCGAATAAGATTGTTTTAGGATTCTATTTAGTTGAATTTATTGACTCCGCGGTGCTGGTTATCGAGTTTATGGCGCCGCCGACCATCCAATCCAATCCAAAAAGTAAAAGATGGCGTCGGCATTTACTTATTATGCTCTCTTCTAATATAATAGTGGTCCCCCAGGTTGGTATTCAGGTTGTAAAATCCTGATAGGAAAGAGTCGACTGTTAGACCTTGTTTTTGTAATGGCCTATCTTCTTTAAAAAGCCGAAAGATAAGGATTTCTAAAAACTTTTGCGTTCCGGATGCTGGTCTCATGTTTGATCTGGTAGCGATTAAAGAATGAATCTTGCTCTGGCGATCATGGTGGGATTGGTACACCTCTATACGCTGTAAAATGAAGGTACTCTTTAGTTCATGCTACGACCGCCGATTGTTCCTGTGACCACACGCCGTACCAACAGAAAACTATCAACCTATCGGTATGGTTTGTTGTTCACGTGTTATGATCTCGCTCATCAGATTGTTCCCCCCTCCCCTGGTCAATGGCGGTGAGTTGATTGACCAAGGCCTTCCCTTACGACGATGGAATTTCTTCCATCGGCAAGACTTTGTTTGTCTCCTTCAACTTTAATGAAAAGCCTAGTCTCTCGATACTAACTAATTAGTTAGGAGAGGTGCTTACTTTTCTTTTGTAGTTAAGGATTCATACCCCATCCCATTCCTTTTTCTTTTCAAAGAAAACCTTACCATTTGAGTTTTGGGCCGCTGTTACCATTTCCATTTCCGGAACCTAACTAATACTTAGTTGTTTCCATTTCCTCATCTGGTGATAGATCCTCATCTTCTTCTGGCTCAAATCCCTTTTTCATATCCAGGGCAGGCTTTAGGTACGCTTTAGTTTTAAATCATTAAAGATATGCTCGACCTCGTTTATGTCCATGGTACCATCGTACGTACCTTCTACTATCAACCAGATGAGATAGGGCTTTGAAAGGTCAGAGTCAGTCTCCTCTTTCTTTTAGGTCGTTTAGCAGTTCCCCAACCAGCTTTCTCCCCGAGAAAGCCTTCCTGAGATTAAAAGAAAAAGGTTTGAAGGTGGGATCAGTGATAGTTCGGAACCAGCAAAGGGAGGCTGAAAAGCCGTAGTGCTAACGCACGCCCTGTAGTTTTGAAGCAGGCTTCGACAGCTGCGAGCTCCGCGTCGAAAAGCGAAGCGAGCCGCGCTAGCGCGCTACTCTTCCTTTATGAGATGAGCGAGACTCTATCCAAATCTACTGATCTAAGAACTCCGCGAGCGAACTGAGCGAGCCATGAGGCGCCTATCGGCAAGGCTTGGAAAAGCCTTAAGTTTAGGCTTAGGCTCCCTTCCTTCACTGAACTGATTCACCCGGGTCCAAACCTGCTGAGCTAGCTAATTTTTCCTTTACGAGATCTCGGCTCTTCGGAATGATTGGAGAGAGCCCCGCCTCCTCTTGGTTGGTGCCGGGCCCGGGACTACTTCCTGAAAGAGCCTTTCGTTCGGGCCGGCAGGAGGGGCCCTGATCTATCAATTGAGGGAGCAAAAAACAGGCTTTGCTCCCCTTTTTTTAAATGAAGAAAGAAAGAAGGGTCGAAGTTTAGACCGCTCACAGTAGTTCTACCCATAGAAAAGATCATGAAAGAGGCGATCAGAATGGTACCCGAATCCATTTACGATCCCGAGTTTCCAGACACATCGCACTTCCGCTCGGGTCGAGGCTGCCACTCGGCCCTCAGACGGATCAAAGAAGAGTGGGGAACCTCTCGCTGGTTTTTGGAATTCGACATCAGGAAGTGTTTTCACACCATCGACCGACATCGATTCATCTCAATCTTGAAGGAAGAGATCGACGATTCCAAGTTCTTTTACCCCACTCAGAAACAGTTTTCCGCCGGACGACTCGTAGGAGGTGAGAAGGGCCCTGACTCCGTCCCAAACAGTGTACTACTATCGGCCCTATTAGGCAATATCTACCTACACAAGCTCGATCAGGAGATAGGGAGGATCCGGCAGAAGCACGAAATTCCTCTTGTAGTGAAAATAAGATCGGTTCTATTAAGAATAGGTCGTCGTATTGATGACCAAGAAAAGTATGGAAAAGAAGCAAGCTTCAACGCTCCCCAAGACAACAGAGCCCTCATAGTGGGGAGGGTAAAGAGCATCCAACGCAAAGCGACCTTTCATTCCCTTGTTTCGTCGTGGCACACCCCCCCCACAAGCACCCCCAGGCGAAGGGGAGACCAGAAAACGCCTTTCGTTTTCCCTCCTTCCCTAGCCGCCTTCCTTAACAAGCCCTCGAGCCTCCTTTGCGCCGCCTTCCTCATAGAAGCCGCTGGGTTGACCCCGAAGGCCGAATTCAATGGTAGAGAAGGCTTTAATAAGAATTTGGCCATGAGAGACCTTCTTAAGTATTGCAAAAGAAGGGGCCCGCTGATAGAGCTGGGCGGGGAGGCGATACTAGTTACCAGGTCAGAGAGAGGCCTGGCCCGTAAGCTGGCCCCCTTTAAAAGCCATTCCTTATTAATAAGGATTTGTTACGCGCGATATGCCGACGACTTACTACTGGGAATCGTGGGTGCCGTATTTCTTCTCATAGAAATACAAAAACGTATCACCCACTTCCTACAATCCGGCCTGAACCTTTGGGTAGGCTCCGCAGGATCAACAACCATAGCTGCACGGAGTACGGTAGAATTCCCCGGTACGGTCATTCGGGAAGTCCCCCCGAGGACGACTCCCATACAATTCTTGCGAGAGCTGGAGAAGCGTCTACGGGTAAAGCACCGTATCCATATAACTGCCTGCCACCTACGCTCCGCCATCCATTCCAAGTTAAGGGACCTAGGTTATAGTATCCCTATCAAAGAGCTGACGAAGGGGATGAGCGGAAGAGGTCGTCTACTGGACGCGGTTCAACTAGCGGAGACTCTTGGAAAAGAAAGTCCCCAAGTTAGCGTATTATGGGGGACCGTCAAGCACATCCGGCAAAGATCAAGGGGGATCTCGTTGTTGCATAGCTCAGGTCAGAGCAAGGTGCCATCAGGCGTTCAACAGGCAGTCTCACGATCGGGCATGAGTGTCCTGAAGAATAAATTGTATACTCCCTTTGGTCGGAAGG
>NW_023367254.1:40000-41539 GCF_902167145.1 Zea mays
CGCTCTCCCGCGAGCAAGGAGCGCCGCGAGGAGAGCGAGAGAACGAAGTGGGGGCTTTGGTGATGTCGGAATTTGCACCTATTTGTATCTATTTAGTGATCAGTCCGCTAGTTTCTTTCTTTGATTCCACTCGGTGTTCCTTTTCCATTTGCTTCCAATAGTTCGACCTATCCAGAAAATTGTCGGCCTACGAATGTGGTTCCGATCCCTCCGGTATGCCAGAAGTCGTTTCGATATACGATTTTATCCGGTTTCCTATTTTATTTATTATCCCTGACCCGGAAGTCACCTTTTCTTTTCCTTGGGCATACCCTCCTAACAAGATTGATCTGTTTGGATCTTGGTCCATGATGGCCTTTTTATTGATTTTGACGATTGGATCTCTCTATGAATGGAAAGGGGTGCTTCGGATCGGGAGTAACCCACTAGTGAAAGGGCTAAGGGGGGAAGGACATAGGAAAGAGGGATGCCTACAAAAAATCATTGATTCGTCATGGTAGAGAAGAAAAACGGCGCACGGACCGTACTCGAGCTTCGGATCAATGTCCCCAGAAGCAAGGAGTATGCCTGCGTGTTTCGACGAGAACACCGAAAAACCTAATTCAGCTCTACGTAAGATAGCAAAAGTACGGTTGAGCAATCGACATGATATATTTGCTCACATTCCAGGCGAAGGTCATAATTCGCAGGAACATTCTATAGTCTTAGTCAGAGGGGGTAGAGTGAAAGATTCGCCAGGTGTGAAATCCCATCGTATTCGAGAGTAAAGGATTTGCTGGAATTCCGGATCGTAGAAAGGGAAGATCTAAATATGGCGCAGAAAGACCAAAATCTAAATGAATGGAAGATGCCTCTGGAACTTATTGGTTATTTTGGGGGGCGATATGGAAGCAGCTAGCTTCCTTTCCCTTATTACGTACCAGCCCACCGCTATTCCAAAAACCTTAGCTTCATATGGCTCCTCTATGATCAGGTTCTCAAAAGAATTTCCTTTCCTTGGAAAACCAAGGACAACCCCTATCTCAGTCTCCTTTCCTCTTTTGGGAGCAGAGCTGAGCTTCAAAGTTTAGAGTAACTATGAGATGAGATTTAGTGGAATGGATATGAAGAAAAGAAAAATGCTCTTTTCCTTCTTTATCTTTTTTATCATCTCTTCTATTTTTGTCTTACTGGGGGGGACGCACTGGTCTTACGACTTGCTTACTCACTGAGCAAGGAAGCCTTAGTCAGGCTCTTACTTCGGAATGGCTGCTCCTCCGTGACTCTCATCATGGCCGTTGGATTCGCTCTACGGGCCTTCTTCCTCTCGCTACCGGAGGGGGGCTATCCATGGCAAATTACATGATGCACGGAGCAGCCGAATCCTCCAATTCGGCCTTATTTACTTATACTTCCGATTCCTATTTGGTAGAGGATTCGGCCAGTTCCGGGCGTAGTAGAAGTACCACCTCGTCGGTCAATCAACCGCTTCAGGGGGAACAATCTACGCCTCCCGCTCTTCCTGTTATGCAGGAAGCAGCTAATCGGGCTCCGCCCTAC
>NW_023367255.1:0-41383 GCF_902167145.1 Zea mays
CCCCCATTTTGCCGAAAATAGCCATGAATGACCATTTTCAATAATATCGAAGGCTAACACCTACGGATTTTTGACCAAGAAATGGTCTCCACCAGAAATCCAAGAATGTGATCTACGACAAGGAAACATATGTGGGGTGAGGTGTATGAGCCTCTGGTCGACGATCAATGGCCACACAACCCCCATTTTGCCAAAAATAGCCATGAATGACCATTTTCAATAATACCGAAGGCTAACACGTACGAGTTTTTAACCAAGAAATGGTTTCCACCAGAAATCCAAGAATGTAATCTATGGCAAGGAAACATATGTGGGGTGAGGTTTATGAGCCTCTAGTCGATGATAAATGGCCACACAACCCCCATTTTTTATGAAAATAGCCATGAGCGACCTTGAAAATAGCCATGAGCGACCATTTTCAATAATACTAGAGGCTAACACCTACGGATTTTAGACCAAGAAATGGTCTCCACCAGAAATCCAAGAATGTGATCTATGGCAAGGAAACATATGTGGGGTGAGGTGTATGAGCGTCTGGTCGATGATCAATGGCCACACAACCCCCATTTTTGTCGAAAATAGCCATGAACGACCATTTTCAATAATACCGAAGGCTAACACCTACGGATTTTTGACCAAGAAATGGTCTCCACCAGAAATCCAAGAATGTGATCTATGGCAAGGAAACATATGTGGGGTGAGGTGTATGAGCCTCTGGTCGATGATCAATGGCCACACAACCTCCATTTTTGTCGAAAATAGCCATGAACGACCATTTTCAATAATATCGAAGGCTAACACCTACGGATTTTTGACCAAGAAATGGTCTCCACCAGAAATCCAAGAATGTGATCTACGACAAGGAAACATATGTGGGGTGAGGTGTATGAGCCTCTGGTCGACGATCAATGGCCACACAACCCCCATTTTGCCGAAAATAGCCATGAATGACCATTTTCAATAATATCGAAGGCTAACACCTACGGATTTTTGACCAAGAAATGGTCTCCACCAGAAATCCAAGAATGTGATCTACGACAAGGAAACATATGTGGGGTGAGGTGTATGAGCCTCTGGTCGACGATCAATGGCCACACAACCCCCATTTTGCCGAAAATAGCCATGAATGACCATTTTCAATAATACCGAAGGCTAACACGTACGAGTTTTTAACCAAGAAATGGTTTCCACTAGAAATCCAAGAATGTAATCTATGGCAATGAAACATATGTGGGGTGAGGTTTATGAGCCTCTAATCGATGATAAATGGCCACACAACCCCCATTTTTTATGAAAATAGCCATGAGCGACCTTGAAAATAGCCATGAGCGACCATTTTCAATAATACTAGAGGCTAACACCTACGGATTTTAGACCAAGAAATGGTCTCCACCAGAAATCCAAGAATGTGATCTATGGCAAGGAAACATATGTGGGGTGAGGTGTATGAGCGTCTGGTCGATGATCAATGGCCACACAACCCCCATTTTGGTCGAAAATAGCCATGAACGACCATTTTCAATAATACCGAAGGCTAACACCTACGGATTTTTGACCAAGAAATGGTCTCCACCAGAAATCCAAGAATGTGATCTATGGCAAGGAAACATATGTGGGGTGAGGTGTATGAGCCTCTAGTCGATGATCAATGGCCACACAACCCCCATTTTTGTCGAAAATAGCCATGAATGATCATTTTCAAAAATACCGAAGGCTAACGCGTACGGATTTTTGACCAAGAAATGGTCTCCACCAGAAATCGAATAATGTGATCTATGGCAAGGAAACATATGTGGGGTGAGGTGTACGAGCCTCTGGTCGATGATCAATGGCCACACAACCCCCATTTTGCCAAAAATAGCCATGAATGACCATTTTCAATAATACCGAAGGCTAACACGTACGAGTTTTTAACCAAGAAATGGTTTCCACCAGAAATCCAAGAATGTAATCTATGGCAAGGAAACATATGTGGGGTGAGGTTTATGAGCCTCTAGTCGATGATAAATGGCCACACAACCCCCATTTTTTATGAAAATAGCCATGAGCGACCTTGAAAATAGCCATGAGCGACCATTTTCAATAATACTAGAGGCTAACACCTACGGATTTTAGACCAAGAAATGGTCTCCACCAGAAATCCAAGAATGTGATCTATGGCAAGGAAACATATGTGGGGTGAGGTGTATGAGCGTCTGGTCGATGATCAATGGCCACACAACCCCCATTTTTGTCGAAAATAGCCATGAACGACCATTTTCAATAATACCGAAGGCTAACACCTACGGATTTTTGACCAAGAAATGGTCTCCACCAGAAATCCAAGAATGTGATCTATGGCAAGGAAACATATGTGGGGTGAGGTGTATGAGCCTCTAGTCGATGATCAATGGCCACACAACCCCCATTTTTGTCGAAAATAGCCATGAATGACCATTTTCAAAAATACCAAAGGCTAACACGTATGGATTTTTGACCAAGAAATGGTCTCCACCAGGAATCCAAGAATGTGATCTACGACAAGGAAACATATGTGGGGTGAGGTGTATGAGCCTCTGGTCGACGATCAATGGCCACACAACCCCCATTTTGCCGAAAATAGCCATGAATGACCATTTTCAATAATATCGAAGGCTAACACCTACGGATTTTTGACCAAGAAATGGTCTCCACCAGAAATCCAAGAATGTGATCTACGACAAGGAAACATATGTGGGGTGAGGTGTATGAGCCTCTGGTCGACGATCAATGGCCACACAACCCCCATTTTGCCGAAAATAGCCATGAATGACCATTTTCAATAATACCGAAGGCTAACACGTACGAGTTTTTAACCAAGAAATGGTTTCCACTAGAAATCCAAGAATGTAATCTATGGCAATGAAACATATGTGGGGTGAGGTTTATGAGCCTCTAATCGATGATAAATGGCCACACAACCCCCATTTTTTATGAAAATAGCCATGAGCGACCTTGAAAATAGCCATGAGCGACCATTTTCAATAATACTAGAGGCTAACACCTACGGATTTTAGACCAAGAAATGGTCTCCACCAGAAATCCAAGAATGTGATCTATGGCAAGGAAACATATGTGGGGTGAGGTGTATGAGCGTCTGGTCGATGATCAATGGCCACACAACCCCCATTTTTGTCGAAAATAGCCATGAACGACCATTTTCAATAATACCGAAGGCTAACACCTACGGATTTTTGACCAAGAAATGGTCTTCACCAGAAATCCAAGAATGTGATCTATGGCAAGGAAACATAAGTGGGGTGAGGTGTATGAGCCTCTAGTCGATGATCAATGGCCACACAACCCCCATTTTTGTCGAAAATAGCCATGAATGATCATTTTCAAAAATACCGAAGGCTAACGCGTACGGATTTTTGACCAAGAAATGGCCTCCACCAGAAATCGAATAATGTGATCTATGACAAGGAAACATATGTGGGGTGAGGTGTACGAGCCTCTGGTCGATGATCAATGGCCACACAACCCCCATTTTGCCAAAAATAGCCATGAATGACCATTTTCAATAATACCGAAGGCTAACACGTACGAGTTTTTAACCAAGAAATGGTTTCCACCAGAAATCCAAGAATGTAATCTATGGCAAGGAAACATATGTGGGGTGAGGTTTATGAGCCTCTAGTCGATGATAAATGGCCACACAACCCCCATTTTTTATGAAAATAGCCATGAGCGACCTTGAAAATAGCCATGAGCGACCATTTTCAATAATACTAGAGGCTAACACCTACGGATTTTAGACCAAGAAATGGTCTCCACCAGAAATCCAAGAATGTGATCTATGGCAAGGAAACATATGTGGGGTGAGGTGTACGAGCCTCTGGTCGATGATCAATGGCCACACAACCCCCATTTTTGTCGAAAATAGCCATGAATGACCATTTTCAATAATACCGAAGGCTAACACGTACGAGTTTTTAACCATGAAATGGCATGAATGACCATTTTCAATAATACTGAAGGCTAACACCTACGGATTTTTGACCAAGAAATGGTCTCCACCAGAAATCCAAGAATGTGATCTATGGCAAGGAAACATATGTGGGGTGAGGTGTATGAGCGTCTGGTCGATGATCAATGGCCACACAACCCCCATTTTTGTCGAAAATAGCCATGAACGACCATTTTCAATAATACCGAAGGCTAACACCTACGGATTTTTGACCAAGAAATGGTCTCCACCAGAAATCCAAGAATGTGATCTATGGCAAGGAAACATATGTGGGGTGAGGTGTATGAGCCTCTAGTCGATGATCAATGGCCACACAACCCCCATTTTTGTCGAAAATAGCCATGAATGACCATTTTCAAAAATACCAAAGGCTAACACGTATGGATTTTTGACCAAGAAATGGTCTCCACCAGGAATCCAAGAATGTGATCTACGACAAGGAAACATATGTGGGGTGAGGTGTATGAGCCTCTGGTCGACGATCAATGGCCACACAACCCCCATTTTGCCGAAAATAGCCATGAATGACCATTTTCAATAATATCGAAGGCTAACACCTACGGATTTTTGACCAAGAAATGGTCTCCACCAGAAATCCAAGAATGTGATCTACGACAAGGAAACATATGTGGGGTGAGGTGTATGAGCCTCTGGTCGACGATCAATGGCCACACAACCCCCATTTTGCCGAAAATAGCCATGAATGACCATTTTCAATAATACCGAAGGCTAACACGTACGAGTTTTTAACCAAGAAATGGTTTCCACTAGAAATCCAAGAATGTAATCTATGGCAATGAAACATATGTGGGGTGAGGTTTATGAGCCTCTAATCGATGATAAATGGCCACACAACCCCCATTTTTTATGAAAATAGCCATGAGCGACCTTGAAAATAGCCATGAGCGACCATTTTCAATAATACTAGAGGCTAACACCTACGGATTTTAGACCAAGAAATGGTCTCCACCAGAAATCCAAGAATGTGATCTATGGCAAGGAAACATATGTGGGGTGAGGTGTATGAGCGTCTGGTCGATGATCAATGGCCACACAACCCCCATTTTTGTCGAAAATAGCCATGAACGACCATTTTCAATAATACCGAAGGCTAACACCTACGGATTTTTGACCAAGAAATGGTCTTCACCAGAAATCCAAGAATGTGATCTATGGCAAGGAAACATAAGTGGGGTGAGGTGTATGAGCCTCTAGTCGATGATCAATGGCCACACAACCCCCATTTTTGTCGAAAATAGCCATGAATGATCATTTTCAAAAATACCGAAGGCTAACGCGTACGGATTTTTGACCAAGAAATGGTCTCCACCAGAAATCGAATAATGTGATCTATGACAAGGAAACATATGTGGGGTGAGGTGTACGAGCCTCTGGTCGATGATCAATGGCCACACAACCCCCATTTTGCCAAAAATAGCCATGAATGACCATTTTCAATAATACCGAAGGCTAACACGTACGAGTTTTTAACCAAGAAATGGTTTCCACCAGAAATCCAAGAATGTAATCTATGGCAAGGAAACATATGTGGGGTGAGGTTTATGAGCCTCTAGTCGATGATAAATGGCCACACAACCCCCATTTTTTATGAAAATAGCCATGAGCGACCTTGAAAATAGCCATGAGCGACCATTTTCAATAATACTAGAGGCTAACACCTACGGATTTTAGACCAAGAAATGGTCTCCACCAGAAATCCAAGAATGTGATCTATGGCAAGGAAACATATGTGGGGTGAGGTGTATGAGCGTCTGGTCGATGATCAATGGCCACACAACCCCCATTTTTGTCGAAAATAGCCATGAACGACCATTTTCAATAATACCGAAGGCTAACACCTACGGATTTTTGACCAAGAAATGGTCTCCACCAGAAATCCAAGAATGTGATCTATGGCAAGGAAACATATGTGGGGTGAGGTGTATGAGCCTCTAGTCGATGATCAATGGCCACACAACCCCCATTTTTGTCGAAAATAGCCATGAATGACCATTTTCAAAAATACCAAAGGCTAACACGTATGGATTTTTGACCAAGAAATGGTCTCCACCAGGAATCCAAGAATGTGATCTACGACAAGGAAACATATGTGGGGTGAGGTGTATGAGCCTCTGGTCGACGATCAATGGCCACACAACCCCCATTTTGCCGAAAATAGCCATGAATGACCATTTTCAATAATATCGAAGGCTAACACCTACGGATTTTTGACCAAGAAATGGTCTCCACCAGAAATCCAAGAATGTGATCTACGACAAGGAAACATATGTGGGGTGAGGTGTATGAGCCTCTGGTCGACGATCAATGGCCACACAACCCCCATTTTGCCGAAAATAGCCATGAATGACCATTTTCAATAATACCGAAGGCTAACACGTACGAGTTTTTAACCAAGAAATGGTTTCCACCAGAAATCCAAGAATGTAATCTATGGCAAGGAAACATATGTGGGGTGAGGTTTATGAGCCTCTAGTCGATGATAAATGGCCACACAACCCCCATTTTTTATGAAAATAGCCATGAGCGACCTTGAAAATAGCCATGAGCGACCATTTTCAATAATACTAGAGGCTAACACCTACGGATTTTAGACCAAGAAATGGTCTCCACCAGAAATCCAAGAATGTGATCTATGGCAAGGAAACATATGTGGGGTGAGGTGTATGAGCGTCTGGTCGATGATCAATGGCCACACAACCCCCATTTTTGTCGAAAATAGCCATGAACGACCATTTTCAATAATACCGAAGGCTAACACCTACGGATTTTTTACCAAGAAATGGTCTCCACCAGAAATCCAAGAATGTGATCTATGGCAAGGAAACATGTGTGGGGTGAGGTGTATGAGCCTCTAGTCGATGATCAATGGCCACACAACCCCCATTTTTGTCGAAAATAGCCATGAATGACCATTTTCAAAAATACCAAAGGCTAACACGTACGGATTTTTAACCAAGAAATGGTCTCCACCAGAAATCCAAGAATGTGATCTATGGCGAGGAAACATATGTGGGGTGAGGTGTATGAGCCTCTGGTCGATGATCAATGGCCACACAACCCCCATTTTTGTCGAAAATAGCCATGAACGACCATTTTCAATAATACCGAAGGCTAACACCTACGGATTTTTGACCAAGAAATGGTCTCCACCAGAAATCCAAGAATGTGATCTATGGCAAGGAAACATATGTGGGGTGAGGTGTATGAGCCTCTAGTCGATGATCAATGGCCACACAACCCCCATTTTTGTCGAAAATAGCCATGAATGACCATTTTCAAAAATACCAAAGGCTAACACGTATGGATTTTTGACCAAGAAATGGTCTCCACCAGGAATCCAAGAATGTGATCTACGACAAGGAAACATATGTGGGGTGAGGTGTATGAGCCTCTGGTCGATGATCAATGGCCACACAACCCCCATTTTGCCGAAAATAGCCATGAATGACCATTTTCAATAATATCGAAGGCTAACACCTACGGATTTTTGACCAAGAAATGGTCTCCACCAGAAATCCAAGAATGTGATCTACGACAAGGAAACATATGTGGGGTGAGGTGTATGAGCCTCTGGTCGATGATCAATGGCCACACAACCCCCATTTTGCCGAAAATAGCCATGAATGACCATTTTCAATAATACCGAAGGCTAACACGTACGAGTTTTTAACCAAGAAATGGTTTCCACTAGAAATCCAAGAATGTAATCTATGGCAATGAAACATATGTGGGGTGAGGTTTATGAGCCTCTAATCGATGATAAATGGCCACACAACCCCCATTTTTTATGAAAATAGCCATGAGCGACCTTGAAAATAGCCATGAGCGACCATTTTCAATAATACTAGAGGCTAACACCTACGGATTTTAGACCAAGAAATGGTCTCCACCAGAAATCCAAGAATGTGATCTATGGCAAGGAAACATATGTGGGGTGAGGTGTATGAGCGTCTGGTCGATGATCAATGGCCACACAACCCCCATTTTTGTCGAAAATAGCCATGAACGACCATTTTCAATAATACCGAAGGCTAACACCTACGGATTTTTGACCAAGAAATGGTCTCCACCAGAAATCCAAGAATGTGATCTATGGCAAGGAAACATATGTGGGGTGAGGTGTATGAGCCTCTAGTCGATGATCAATGGCCACACAACCCCCATTTTTGTCGAAAATAGCCATGAATGATCATTTTCAAAAATACCGAAGGCTAACGCGTACGGATTTTTGACCAAGAAATGGTCTCCACCAGAAATCGAATAATGTGATCTATGGCAAGGAAACATATGTGGGGTGAGGTGTACGAGCCTCTGGTCGATGATCAATGGCCACACAACCCCCATTTTGCCAAAAATAGCCATGAATGACCATTTTCAATAATACCGAAGGCTAACACGTACGAGTTTTTAACCAAGAAATGGTTTCCACCAGAAATCCAAGAATGTAATCTATGGCAAGGAAACATATGTGGGGTGAGGTTTATGAGCCTCTAGTCGATGATAAATGGCCACACAACCCCCATTTTTTATGAAAATAGCCATGAGCGACCTTGAAAATAGCCATGAGCGACCATTTTCAATAATACTAGAGGCTAACACCTACGGATTTTAGACCAAGAAATGGTCTCCACCAGAAATCCAAGAATGTGATCTATGGCAAGGAAACATATGTGGGGTGAGGTGTATGAGCGTCTGGTCGATGATCAATGGCCACACAACCCCCATTTTTGTCGAAAATAGCCATGAACGACCATTTTCAATAATACCGAAGGCTAACACCTACGGATTTTTGACCAAGAAATGGTCTCCACCAGAAATCCAAGAATGTGATCTATGGCAAGGAAACATATGTGGGGTGAGGTGTATGAGCCTCTAGTCGATGATCAATGGCCACACAACCCCCATTTTTGTCGAAAATAGCCATGAATGACCATTTTCAAAAATACCAAAGGCTAACACGTATGGATTTTTGACCAAGAAATGGTCTCCACCAGGAATCCAAGAATGTGATCTACGACAAGGAAACATATGTGGGGTGAGGTGTATGAGCCTCTGGTCGACGATCAATGGCCACACAACCCCCATTTTGCCGAAAATAGCCATGAATGACCATTTTCAATAATATCGAAGGCTAACACCTACGGATTTTTGACCAAGAAATGGTCTCCACCAGAAATCCAAGAATGTGATCTACGACAAGGAAACATATGTGGGGTGAGGTGTATGAGCCTCTGGTCGACGATCAATGGCCACACAACCCCCATTTTGCCGAAAATAGCCATGAATGACCATTTTCAATAATACCGAAGGCTAACACGTACGAGTTTTTAACCAAGAAATGGTTTCCACCAGAAATCCAAGAATGTAATCTATGGCAAGGAAACATATGTGGGGTGAGGTTTATGAGCCTCTAGTCGATGATAAATGGCCACACAACCCCCATTTTTTATGAAAATAGCCATGAGCGACCTTGAAAATAGCCATGAGCGACCATTTTCAATAATACTAGAGGCTAACACCTACGGATTTTAGACCAAGAAATGGTCTCCACCAGAAATCCAAGAATGTGATCTATGGCAAGGAAACATATGTGGGGTGAGGTGTATGAGCGTCTGGTCGATGATCAATGGCCACACAACCCCCATTTTTGTCGAAAATAGCCATGAACGACCATTTTCAATAATACCGAAGGCTAACACCTACGGATTTTTTACCAAGAAATGGTCTCCACCAGAAATCCAAGAATGTGATCTATGGCAAGGAAACATGTGTGGGGTGAGGTGTATGAGCCTCTAGTCGATGATCAATGGCCACACAACCCCCATTTTTGTCGAAAATAGCCATGAATGACCATTTTCAAAAATACCAAAGGCTAACACGTACGGATTTTTAACCAAGAAATGGTCTCCACCAGAAATCCAAGAATGTGATCTATGGCAAGGAAACATATGTGGGGTGAGGTGTACGAGCCTCTGGTCGATGATCAATGGCCACACAACCCCCATTTTGCCGAAAATAGCCATGAATGACCATTTTCAATAATACCGAAGGCTAACACGTACGAGTTTTTAACCAAGAAATGGTCTCCACTAGAAATCCAAGAATGTGATCTATGGCAAGGAAACATATGTGGGGTGAGGTGTATGAGCGTCTGGTCGATGATCAATGGCCACACAACCCCCATTTTTGTCGAAAATAGCCATGAACGACCATTTTCAATAATACCGAAGGCTAACACCTACGGATTTTTGACCAAGAAATGGTCTCCACCAGAAATCCAAGAATTTGATCTATGGCAAGGAAACATATGTGGGGTGAGGTGTATGAGCCTCTGGTCGACGATCAATGGCCACACAACCCTAATTTTTGTCGAAAATAGCCATGAACGACCATTTTCAATGACACTGAAGGCTAACACCTACGGATTTTTGACCAAGAAATGGTCTCCACCATAAATCCAAGAATGTGATCTATGGCAAGGAAACATATGTGTAGTGAGGTGTATGAGCCTCTGGTCGATGATCAATGGCCACACAACCCCCATTTTTGTCGAAAATAGCCATGAATGACCATTTACAATAATACCGAAGGCTAACACCTACGGATTTTTGACCAAGAAATGGTCTCCACCAGAAATCCAAGAATGTGATCTATGGCAAGGAAACATATGTGGGGTGAGGTGTATGAGCCTCTGGTCGACGATCAATGGCCACACAACCCCCATTTTGCCGAAAATAGCGATGAATGACCATTTTCAATAATACCGAAGGCTAACACGTACGAGTTTTTAACCAAGAAATGGTCTCCACCAGAAATCCAAGAATGTAATCTATGGCAAGGAAACATATGTGGGGTGAGGTATATGAGCCTCTAGTCGATGATAAATGGCCACACAACCCCCATTTTTTATGAAAATAGCCATGAGCAACCTTGAGAATAGCCATGAGCGACCATTTTCAATAATACTAGAGGCTAACACCTACGGATTTTAGACCAAGAAATGGTCTCCACCAGAAATCCAAGAATGTGATCTATGGCAAGGAAACATATGTGGGGTGAGGTGTATGAGCATCTCGTCGATGATCAATGGCCACACAACCCCCATTTTTGTCGAAAATAGCCAAGAATGACCATTTTCAATAATACCGAAGGCTAACACCTACGGATTTTTGACCAAGAAATGGTCTCCATCAGAAATCCAAGAATGTGATCTATGGCAAGGAAACATATGTGGGGTGAGGTGTATGAGCCTCTAGTCGATGATCAATGGCCACACAACCCCCATTTTTGTCGAAAATAGCCATGAATGACCATTTTCAAAAATACCAAAGGCTAACACGTACGGATTTTTGACCAAGAAATGGTCTCCACCAGAAATCCAAGAATGTGATCTATGGCAAGGAAACATATGTGGGGTGAGGTGTACGAGCCTCTGGTCGATGATCAATGGCCACACAACCCCCATTTTGCCGAAAATAGCCATGAATGACCATTTTCAATAATAGCGAAGGCTAACACGTACGAGTTTTTAACCAAGAAATGGTTTCCACCAGAAATCCAAGAATGTAATCTATGGCAAGGAAACATATGTGGGGTGAGGTTTATGAGCCTCTGGTCGATGATGAATGGCCACACAACCCCCATTTTGCCGAAAATAACCATGAACGACCATTTTCAATAATACCGAAGGCTAACACGTACGAGTTTTTAACCAAGAAATGGTCTCCACCAGAAATCCAAGAATGTGATCTATGGCAAGGAAACATATGTGGGGTGAGGTGTACGAGCCTCTAGTCGATGATCAATGGCCACACAACCACCATTTTGCCGAAAATAGCCATGAACGACCATTTTCAATAATACCGAAGGCTAACACGTACGAGTTTTTAACCAAGAAATGGTCTCCACCAGAAATCCAAGAATGTGATCTATGGCAAGGAAACATATGTGGGGTGAGGTGTATGAGCATCTGGTCGATGATCAATGGCCA
Organism: Zea mays; assembly: GCF_902167145.1. Lineage (NCBI taxonomy): Eukaryota > Viridiplantae > Streptophyta > Magnoliopsida > Poales > Poaceae > Zea > Zea mays. The sequence continues at coordinate 12,000 of NW_023367255.1, forward strand.
CACAACCCCCATTTTTGTCGAAAATAGCCATGAATGACCATTTACAATAATACCGAAGGCTAACACCTACGGATTTTTGACCAAGAAATGGTCTCCACCAGAAATCCAAGAATGTGATCTATGGCAAGGAAACATATGTGGGGTGAGGTGTATGAGCCTCTGGTCGATGATCAAAGGCCACACCATTGATCATCGACCAGACGCTCATACACCTCACCCCACATATGTTTCCTTGCCATAGATCACATTCTTGGATTTCTGGTGGAGACCATTTCTTGGTCTAAAATCCGTAGGTCTTAGCCTCTAGTATTATTGAAAATGGTCGCTCATGGCTATTTTCATAAAAAATGGGGGTTGTGTGGCCATTGATCATCGACCAGAGGCTCGTACACCTCACCCCACATATGTTTCCTTGCCATAGATCACATTCTTGGATTTCTGGTGGAAACCATTTCTTGGTTAAAAACTCGTACGTGTTAGCCTTCGGTATTATTGAAAATGGTCATTCATGGCTATTTCGGCAAAATGGGGGTTGTGTGGCCATTGATCATCGATCAGAGGCTCATACACCTCACCCCACATATGTTTCCTTGCCATAGATCACATTCTTGGATTTCTGGTGGAGACCATTTCTTGGTCAAAAATCAGTAGGTCTTAGCCTCTAGTATTATTGAAAATGGTCGCTCATGGCTATTTTCATAAAAAAATGGGGGTTGTGTGGCCATTTATCATCGACTAGAGGCTCATAAATCTCACCCCACATATGTTTCCTTGCCATAGATCACATTCCTGGATTTTTGGTGGAGACCATTTCTTGGTCAAAAACTCGTACGTGTTAGCCTTCGGTATTATTGAAAATGGTCGTTCATGGCTATTTTCGACAAAAATGGGGGTTGTGTGGCCATTGATCATCGACCAGAGGCTCATACACCTCACCCCACATATGTTTCTTTGCCATAGACCACATTCTTGGATTTCTGGTGGAGACCATTTCTTGGCCTAAAATCCGTAGGTGTTAGCCTTCGGTATTATTGAAAATGGTCGCTCATGGCTATTTTCGACAAAAATGGGGGTTGTGTGGCCATTGATCATCGACCAGAGGCTCATACACCTCACCCCACATATGTTTCCTTGCCATAGATTACATTCTTGGATTTCTGGTGGAAACCATTTCTTGGTTAAAACCTCGTACGTGTTAGCCTTCGGTATTATTGAAAATGGTCGTTCATGGCTATTTTCGACAAAAATGGGGGTTGTGTGGCCATTGATCATCAACCAGACGCTCATACACCTCACCCCACATATGTTTCCTTGCCATAGATCACATTCTTGGATTTCTGGTGGAGACCATTTCTTGGTCTAAAATCCGTAGGTGTTAGCCTCTAGTATTATTGAAAATGGTCGCTCATGGCTATTTTCAAGGTCGCTCATGGCTATTTTCATAAAAAAATGGGGGTTGTGTGGCCATTTATCATCGACTAGAGGCTCATAAACCTCACCCCACATATGTTTCCTTGCCATAGATTACATTCTTGGATTTCTGGTGGAAACCATTTCTTGGTTAAAAACTCGTACGTGTTAGCCTTCGGTATTATTGAAAATGGTCATTCATGGCTATTTTCGGCAAAATGGGGGTTGTGTGGCCATTGATCGTCGACCAGAGGCTCATACACCTCACCCCACATATGTTTCCTTGTCGTAGATCACATTCTTGGATTTCTGGTGGAGACCATTTCTTGGTCAAAAATCCGTAGGTGTTAGCCTTCGATATTATTGAAAATGGTCATTCATGGCTATTTTCGGCAAAATGGGGGTTGTGTGGCCATTGATCGTCGACCAGAGGCTCATACACCTCACCCCACATATGTTTCCTTGTCGTAGATCACATTCTTGGATTTCTGGTGGAGACCATTTCTTGGTCAAAAATCCGTAGGTGTTAGCCTTCAGTGTCATTGAAAATGGTCGTTCATGGCTATTTTCGACAAAAATTAGGGTTGTGTGGCCATTGATCGTCGACCAGAGGCTCATACACCTCACCCCACATATGTTTCCTTGCTATAGATCACATTCTTGGATTTCTGGTGGAGACCATTTCTTGGTCAAAAATCCGTAGGTGTTAGCCTTCGGTATTATTGAAAATGGTCGTTCATGGCTATTTTCGACAAAAATGGGGGTTGTGTGGCCATTGATCATCGACCAGACGCTCATACACCTCACCCCACATATGTTTCCTTGCCATAGATCACATTCTTGGATTTCTGGTGGAGACCATTTCTTGGTCTAAAATCCGTAGGTGTTAGCCTCTTGTATTATTGAAAATGGTCGCTCATGGCTATTTTCAAGGTCGCTCATGGCTATTTTCATAAAAAATGGGGGTTGTGTGGCCATTTATCATCGACTAGAGGCTCATAAACCTCACCCCACATATGTTTCCTTGCCATAGATCACATTCTTGGATTTCTGGTGGAGACCATTTCTTGGTTAAAAACTCGTACGTGTTAGCCTTCGGTATTATTGAAAATGGTCGTTCATGGCTATTTTCGGCAAAATGGGGGTTGTGTGGCCATTGATCATCGACCAGAGGCTCGTACACCTCACCCCACATATGTTTCCTTGCCATAGATCACATTCTTGGATTTCTGGTGGAGACCATTTCTTGGTCAAAAATCCGTAGGTGTTAGCCTTCGGTATTATTGAAAATGGTCATTCATGGCTATTTTCGACAAAAATGGGGGTTGTGTGGCCATTGATCATCAACCAAAGGCTCGTACACCTCACTACACATATGTTTCCTTGCCATAGATCACATTCTTGGATTTTTGGTGCAGACCATTTCTTGATCAAAAACTCGTACGTGTTAGCCTTCGGTATTATTGAAAATGGTCGTTCATGGCTATTTTCGGCAAAATGGGGGTTCTGTGGCCATTGATCATCGACCAGAGGCTCGTACACCTCACCCCACATATGTTTCCTTGCCATAGATCACATTCTTGGATTTCTGGTGGAGACCATTTCTTGGTCAAAAATCCGTAGGTGTTAGCCTTCGGTATTATTGAAAATGGTCATTCATGGCTATTTTCGACAAAAATGGGGGTTGTGTGGCCATTGATCATCGACCAGAGGCTCGTACACCTCACTACACATATGTTTCCTTGCCATAGATCACATTCTTGGATTTTTGGTGGAGACCATTTCTTGGTCAAAAACTCGTACGTGTTAGCCTTCGGTATTATTGAAAATGGTCGTTCATGGCTATTTTCGACAAAAATGGGGGTTGTGTGGCCATTGATCATCGACCAGAGGCTCATACACCTCACCCCACATATGTTTCCTTGCCATAGATCACATTCTTGGATTTCTGGTGGAGACCATTTCTTGGTCAAAAATCCGTAGGTGTTAGCCTTCGGTATTATTGTAAATGGTCATTCATGGCTATTTTCGACAAAAATGGGGGTTGTGTGGCCATTGATCATCGACCAGAGGCTCATACACCTCACCCCACATATGTTTCCTTGCCATAGATCACATTCTTGGATTTCTGGTGGAGACCATTTCTTGGTCAAAAATCCGTACGTGTTAGCCTTTGGTATTTTTGAAAATGGTCATTCATGGCTATTTTCGACAAAAATGGGGGTTGTGTGGCCATTGATCGTCGACCAGAGGCTCATACACCTCACCCCACATATGTTTCCTTGTCGTAGATCACATTCTTGGATTTCTGGTGGAGACCATTTCTTGGTCAAAAATCCGTAGGTGTTAGCCTTCAGTGTCATTGAAAATGGTCGTTCATGGCTATTTTCGACAAAAATTAGGGTTGTGTGGCCATTGATCGTCGACCAGAGGCTCATACACCTCACCCCACATATGTTTCCTTGCTATAGATCACATTCTTGGATTTCTGGTGGAGACCATTTCTTGGTCAAAAATCCGTAGGTGTTAGCCTTCGGTATTATTGAAAATGGTCGTTCATGGCTATTTTCGACAAAAATGGGGGTTGTGTGGCCATTGATCATCGACCAGACGCTCATACACCTCACCCCACATATGTTTCCTTGCCATAGATCACATTCTTGGATTTCTGGTGGAGACCTTTTCTTGGTCTAAAATCCGTAGGTGTTAGCCTCTTGTATTATTGAAAATGGTCGCTCATGGCTATTTTCAAGGTCGCTCATGGCTATTTTCATAAAAAATGGGGGTTGTGTGGCCATTGATCATCGACCAGAGGCTCGTACACCTCACTACACATATGTTTCCTTGCCATAGATCACATTCTTGGATTTTTGGTGGAGACCATTTCTTGGTCAAAAACTCGTACGTGTTAGCCTTCGGTATTATTGAAAATGGTCGTTCATGGCTATTTTCGACAAAAATGGGGGTTGTGTGGCCATTGATCATCGACCAGGGGCTCATACACCTCACCCCACATATGTTTCCTTGCCATAGATCACATTCTTGGATTTCTGGTGGAGACCATTTCTTGGTCAAAAATCCGTAGGTGTTAGCCTTCGGTATTATTGTAAATGGTCATTCATGGCTATTTTCGACAAAAATGGGGGTTGTGTGGCCATTGATCATCGACCAGAGGCTCATACACCTCACCCCACATATGTTTTCTTGCCATAGATCACATTCTTGGATTTCTGGTGGAGACCATTTCTTGGTCAAAAATCCGTACGTGTTAGCCTTTGGTATTTTTGAAAATGGTCATTCATGGCTATTTTCGACAAAAATGGGGGTTGTGTGGCCATTGATCGTCGACCAGAGGCTCATACACCTCACCCCACATATGTTTCCTTGTCGTAGATCACATTCTTGGATTTCTGGTGGAGACCATTTCTTGGTCAAAAATCCGTAGGTGTTAGCCTTCAGTGTCATTGAAAATGGTCGTTCATGGCTATTTTCGACAAAAATTAGGGTTGTGTGGCCATTGATCGTCGACCAGAGGCTCATACACCTCACCCCACATATGTTTCCTTGCTATAGATCACATTCTTGGATTTCTGGTGGAGACCATTTCTTGGTCAAAAATCCGTAGGTGTTAGCCTTCGGTATTATTGAAAATGGTCGTTCATGGCTATTTTCGACAAAAATGGGGGTTGTGTGGCCATTGATCATCGACCAGACGCTCATACACCTCACCCCACATATGTTTCCTTGCCATAGATCACATTCTTGGATTTCTGGTGGAGACCATTTCTTGGTCTAAAATCCGTAGGTGTTAGCCTCTTGTATTATTGAAAATGGTCGCTCATGGCTATTTTCAAGGTCGCTCATGGCTATTTTCATAAAAAATGGGGGTTGTGTGGCCATTTATCATCGACTAGAGGCTCATAAACCTCACCCCACATATGTTTCCTTGCCATAGATCACATTCTTGGATTTCTGGTGGAGACCATTTCTTGGTTAAAAACTCGTACGTGTTAGCCTTCGGTATTATTGAAAATGGTCGTTCATGGCTATTTTCGGCAAAATGGGGGTTGTGTGGCCATTGATCATCGACCAGAGGCTCGTACACCTCACCCCACATATGTTTCCTTGCCATAGATCACATTCTTGGATTTCTGGTGGAGACCATTTCTTGGTCAAAAATCCGTAGGTGTTAGCCTTCGGTATTATTGAAAATGGTCATTCATGGCTATTTTCGACAAAAATGGGGGTTGTGTGGCCATTGATCATCAACCAAAGGCTCGTACACCTCACTACACATATGTTTCCTTGCCATAGATCACATTCTTGGATTTTTGGTGGAGACCATTTCTTGATCAAAAACTCGTACGTGTTAGCCTTCGGTATTATTGAAAATGGTCGTTCATGGCTATTTTCGGCAAAATGGGGGTTCTGTGGCCATTGATCATCGACCAGAGGCTCGTACACCTCACCCCACATATGTTTCCTTGCCATAGATCACATTCTTGGATTTCTGGTGGAGACCATTTCTTGGTCAAAAATCCGTAGGTGTTAGCCTTCGGTATTATTGAAAATGGTCATTCATGGCTATTTTCGACAAAAATGGGGGTTGTGTGGCCATTGATCATCGACCAGAGGCTCGTACACCTCACTACACATATGTTTCCTTGCCATAGATCACATTCTTGGATTTTTGGTGGAGACCATTTCTTGGTCAAAAACTCGTACGTGTTAGCCTTCGGTATTATTGAAAATGGTCGTTCATGGCTATTTTCGACAAAAATGGGGGTTGTGTGGCCATTGATCATCGACCAGAGGCTCATACACCTCACCCCACATATGTTTCCTTGCCATAGATCACATTCTTGGATTTCTGGTGGAGACCATTTCTTGGTCAAAAATCCGTAGGTGTTAGCCTTCGGTATTATTGTAAATGGTCATTCATGGCTATTTTCGACAAAAATGGGGGTTGTGTGGCCATTGATCATCGACCAGAGGCTCATACACCTCACCCCACATATGTTTCCTTGCCATAGATCACATTCTTGGATTTCTGGTGGAGACCATTTCTTGGTCAAAAATCCGTACGTGTTAGCCTTTGGTATTTTTGAAAATGGTCATTCATGGCTATTTTCGACAAAAATGGGGGTTGTGTGGCCATTGATCGTCGACCAGAGGCTCATACACCTCACCCCACATATGTTTCCTTGTCGTAGATCACATTCTTGGATTTCTGGTGGAGACCATTTCTTGGTCAAAAATCCGTAGGTGTTAGCCTTCGATATTATTGAAAATGGTCGTTCATGGCTATTTTCGACAAAAATGGGGGTTGTGTGGCCATTGATCATCGACCAGACGCTCATACACCTCACCCCACATATGTTTCCTTGCCATAGATCACATTCTTGGATTTATGGTGGTGACCATTTCTTGGTCAAAAATTCGTAGGTGTTAGCCTTCAGTGTCATTGAAAATGGTCGTTCATGGCTATTTTCGACAAAAATTAGGGTTGTGTGGCCATTGATCGTCGACCAGAGGCTCATACACCTCACCCCACATATGTTTCCTTGCCATAGATCACATTCTTGGATTTCTGGTGGAGACCATTTCTTGGTCAAAAATCCGTAGGTGTTAGCCTTCGGTATTATTGAAAATGGTCATTCATGGCTATTTTCGGCAAAATGGGGGTTGTGTGGCCATTTATCATCGACTAGAGGCTCATAAATCTCACCCCACATATGTTTCCTTGCCATAGATCACATTCTTGGATTTTTGGTGGAGACCATTTCTTGGTCAAAAACTCGTACGTGTTAGCCTTCGGTATTGTTGAAAATGGTCGTTCATGGCTATTTTCGGCAAAATGGGGGTTGTGTGGCCATTGATCGTCGACCAGAGGCTCATACACCTCACCCACATATGTTTCCTTGTCGTAGATCACATTCTTGGATTTCTGGTGGAGACCATTTCTTGGCCTAAAATCCGTAGGTGTTAGCCTCTAGTATTATTGAAAATGGTCGCTCATGGCTATTTTCAAGGTCGCTCATGGCTATTTTCATAAAAAATGGGGGTTGTGTGGCCATTTATCATCGACTAGAGGCTCATAAACCTCACCCCACATATGTTTCCTTGCCATAGATCACATTCTTGGATTTCTGGTGGAGACCATTTCTTGGTTAAATACTCGTACGTGTTAGCCTTCGGTATTATTGAAAATGGTCGTTCATGGCTATTTTCGGCAAAATGGGGGTTGTGTGGCCATTGATCATCGACCAGAGGCTCGTACACCTCACCCCACATATGTTTCCTTGCCATAGATCACATTCTTGGATTTCTGGTGGAGACCATTTCTTGGTCAAAAATCCGTAGGTGTTAGCCTTCAGTGTCATTGAAAATGGTCGTTCATGGCTATTTTCGACAAAAATGGGGGTTGTTTGGCCATTGATGATCGACCAGAGGCTCGTACACCTCACCCCACATATGTTTCCTTGCCATAGATCACATTCTTGGATTTCTGGTGGAGACCATTTCTTGGTCAAAAATCCGTAGGTGTTAGCCTACGGTATTATTGTAAATGGTCATTCATGGCTATTTTCGACAAAAATGGGGGTTGTGTGGCCATTGATCTTCGACCAGAGGCTCATACACCTCATTACACATATGTTTCCTTGCCATAGATCACGTTCTTGGATTTATGGTGGAGACCATTTCTTGGTCAAAAATCCGTAGGTGTTAGCCTTCAGTGTCATTGAAAATGGTCGTTCATGGCTATTTTCGACAAAAAATAGGGTTGTGTGGCCATTGATCGTCGACCAGAGGCTCATACACCTCACCCCACATATGTTTCCTTGCCATAGATCACATTCTTGGATTTCTGGTGGAGACCATTTCTTGGGCAAAAATCTGTAGGTGTTAGCCTTTGGTATTTTTGAAAATGGTCATTCATGGCTATTTTCGACAAAAATGGGGGTTGTGTGGCCATTGATCTTTGACCAGAGGCTCATAAACCTCACCCCACATATGTTTCCTTGCCATAGATTACATTCTTGGATTTATGGTGGAGACCATTTCTTGGTCAAAAATCCGTAGGTGTTAGCCTTCAGTGTCATTGAAAATGGTCGTTCATGGCTATTTTCGACAAAATTAGGGTTGTGTGGCCATTGATCGTCGACCAGAGGCTCATACACCTCACCCCACATATGTTTCCTTGCCATAGATTACATTCTTGGATTTTTGGTGGAAACCATTTCTTGGTTAAAAACTCGTACGTGTTAGCCTTCGGTATTATTGAAAATGGTCGTTCATGGCTATTTTCGACAAAAATTAGGGTTGTGTGGCCATTGATCGTCGACCAGAGGCTCATACACCTCACCCCACATATGTTTCCTTGCCATAGATCACATTCTTGGATTTCTGGTGGAGACCATTTCTTGGTCAAAAATCCGTAGGTGTTAGCCTTCGATATTATTGAAAATGGTTGTTCATGGCTATTTTCGACAAAAATGGGGGTTGTGTGGCCATTGATCATCGACCAGAGGCTCATACACCTCACCCCACATATGTTTCCTTGCCATAGATCACATTCTTGGATTTCTGGTGGAGACCATTTCTTGGTCAAAAATCCGTAGGTGTTAGCCTTTGGTATTATTGAAAATGGTCGTTCATGGCTATTTTCCACAAAAATGGGGGTTGTGTGGCCATTCATCATCGACCAGAGGCTCATAAACCTCACCCCACATATGTTTCCTTGCCATAGATTACATTCTTGGATTTCTGGTGGAAACCATTTCTTGGTTAAAAACTCGTACGTGTTAGCCTTCGGTATTATTGAAAATGGTCATTCATGGCTATTTTCGGCAAAATGGGGGTTGTGTGGCCATTGATCATCGACCAGAGGCTCGTACACCTCACCCCACATATGTTTCCTTGCCATAGATCACATTCTTGGATTTCTGGTGGAGACCATTTCTTGGTCAAAAATCCGTACGTGTTAGCCTTTGGTATTTTTGAAAATGGTCATTCATGGCTATTTTCGACAAAAATGGGGGTTGTGTGGCCATTGATCATCGACTAGAGACTCATACACCTCACCCCACATATGTTTCCTTGCCATAGATCACATTCTTGGATTTCTGGTGGAGACCATTTCTTGGTCAAAAATCCGTAGGTGTTAGCCTTCGGTATTATTGAAAATGGTCATTCATGGCTATTTTCGACAAAAATGGGGGTTGTGTGGCCATTGATCATCGACCAGATGCTCATACACCTCACCCCACATATGTTTCCTTGCCATAGATCACATTCTTGGATTTCTGGTGGAGACCATTTCTTGGTCTAAAATCCGTAGGTGTTAGCCTCTAGTATTATTGAAAATGGTCGCTCATGGCTATTCTCAAGGTCGCTCATGGCTATTTTCATAAAAAATGGGGGTTGTGTGCCATTTATCATCGACTAGAGGCTCATAAACCTCACCCCACATATGTTTCCTTGCCATAGATTACATTCTTGGATTTCTGGTGGAGACCATTTCTTGGTTAAAAACTCGTACGTGTTAGCCTTCAGTATTATTGAAAATGGTCATTCATGGCTATTTTCGGCAAAATGGGGGTTGTGTGGCCATTGATCGTCGACCAGAGGCTCATACACCTCACCCCACATATGTTTCCTTGCCATAGATCACATTCTTGGATTTCTGGTGGAGACCATTTCTTGGTCAAAAATCCGTAGGTGTTAGCCTTCGGTATTATTGTAAATGGTCATTCATGGCTATTTTCGACAAAAATGGGGGTTGTGTGGCCATTGATCATCGACCAGAGGCTCATACACCTCACTACACATATGTTTCCTTGCCATAGATCACATTCTTGGATTTATGGTGGAGACCATTTCTTGGTCAAAAATCCGTAGGTGTTAGCCTTTAGTGTCATTGAAAATGGTCGTTCATGGCTATTTTCGACAAAAATTAGGGTTGTGTGGCCATTGATCATCGACCAGAGGCTCATACACCTCACCCCACATATGTTTCCTTGCCATAGATCAAATTCTTGGATTTCTGGTGGAGACCATTTCTTGGTCAAAAATCCGTAGGTGTTAGCCTTCGGTATTATTGAAAATGGTCGTTCATGACTATTTTCGACAAAAATGGGGGTTGGGTGGCCATTGATCATCGACCAGACGCTCATACACCTCACCCCACATATGTTTCCTTGCCATAGATCACATTCTTGGATTTCTAGTGGAGATCATTTCTTAGTTAAAAACTCGTACGTGTTAGCCTTCGGTATTATTGAAAATGGTCATTCATGGCTATTTTCGGCAAAATGGGGGTTGTGTGGCCATTGATCATCGACCAGAGGCTCGTACACCTCACCCCACATATGTTTCCTTGCCATAGATCACATTCTTGGATTTCTGGTGGAGACCATTTCTTGGTTAAAAATCCGTACGTGTTAGCCTTTGGTATTTTTGAAAATGGTCATTCATGGCTATTTTCGACAAAAATGGGGGTTGTGTGGCCATTCATCATCGACTAGAGGCTTATACACCTCACCCCACATATGTTTCCTTGCCATAGATCACATTCTTGGATTTCTGGTGGAGACCATTTCTTGGTAAAAAATCCGTAGGTGTTAGCCTTCGGTATTATTGAAAATGGTCGTTCATGGCTATTTTCGACAAAAATGGGGGTTGTGTGGCCATTGATCATCGACCAGACGCTCATACACCTCACCCCACATATGTTTCCTTGCCATAGATCACATTCTTGGATTTCTGGTGGAGACCATTTCTTGGTCTAAAATCCGTAGGTGTTAGCCTCTAGTATTATTGAAAATGGTCGCTCATGGCTATTTTCAAGGTCGCTCATGGCTATTTTCATAAAAAATGGGGGTTGTGTGGCCATTTATCATCGACTAGAGGCTCATAAACCTCACCCCACATATGTTTCATTGCCATAGATTACATTCTTGGATATCTAGTGGAAACCATTTCTTGGTTAAAAACTCGTACGTGTTAGCCTTCGGTATTATTGAAAATGGTCATTCATGGCTATTTTCGGCAAAATGGGGGTTGTGTGGCCATTGATCGTCGACCAGAGGCTCATACACCTCACCCCACATATGTTTCCTTGTCGTAGATCACATTCTTGGATTTCTGGTGGAGACCATTTCTTGGTCAAAAATCCGTAGGTGTTAGCCTTCGATATTATTGAAAATGGTCATTCATGGCTATTTTCGGCAAAATGGGGGTTGTGTGGCCATTGATCGTCGGCCAGAGGCTCATACACCTCACCCCACATATGTTTCCTTGTCGTAGATCACATTCTTGGATTTCTGGTAGAGACCATTTCTTGGTCAAAAATCCGTAGGTGTTAGCCTTCGATATTATTGAAAATGGTCGTTCATGGCTATTTTCGACAAAAATGGAGGTTGTGTGGCCATTGATCATCGACCAGAGGCTCATACACCTCACCCCACATATGTTTCCTTGCCATAGATCACATTCTTGGATTTCTGGTGGAGACCATTTCTTGGTCAAAAATCCGTAGGTGTTAGCCTTCGGTATTATTGAAAATGGTCGTTCATGGCTATTTTCGACAAAAATGGGGGTTGTGTGGCCATTGATCATCGACCAGACGCTCATACACCTCACCCCACATATGTTTCCTTGCCATAGATCACATTCTTGGATTTCTGGTGGAGACCATTTCTTGGTCTAAAATCCGTAGGTGTTAGCCTCTAGTATTATTGAAAATGGTCGCTCATGGCTATTTTCAAGGTCGCTCATGGCTATTTTCATAAAAAATGGGGGTTGTGTGGCCATTTATCATCGACTAGAGGCTCATAAACCTCACCCCACATATGTTTCCTTGCCATAGATTACATTCTTGGATTTCTGGTGGAAACCATTTCTTGGTTAAAAACTCGTACGTGTTAGCCTTCGGTATTATTGAAAATGGTCATTCATGGCTATTTTCGGCAAAATGGGGTTGTGTGGCCATTGATCGTCGACCAGAGGCTCATACACCTCACCCCACATATGTTTCCTTGTCGTAGATCACATTCTTGGATTTCTGGTGGAGACCATTTCTTGGTCAAAAATCCGTAGGTGTTAGCCTTCGATATTATTGAAAATGGTCATTCATGGCTATTTTCGGCAAAATGGGGGTTGTGTGACCATTGATCATCGACCAGAGGCTCATACACCTCACCCCACATATGTTTCCTTGTCGTAGATCACATTCTTGGATTTCTGGTGGAGACCATTTCTTGGTCAAAAATCCGTAGGTGTTAGCCTTCGATATTATTGAAAATGGTCGTTCATGGCTATTTTCGACAAAAATGGGGGTTGTGTGGCCATTGATCATCGACCAGAGGCTCATACACCTCACCCCACATATGTTTCCTTGCCATAGATCACATTCTTGGATTTCTGGTGGAGACCATTTCTTGGTCAAAAATCCGTAGGTGTTAGCCTTCGGTATTATTGAAAATGGTCGTTCATTGCTATTTTCGACAAAAATGGGGGTTGTGTGGCCATTGATCATCGACCAGACGCTCATACACCTCACCCCACATATGTTTCCTTGCCATAGATCACATTCTTGGATTTCTGGTGGAGACCATTTCTTGGTCTAAAATCCGTAGGTGTTAGCCTCTAGTATTATTGAAAATGGTCGCTCATGGCTATTTTCAAGGTCGCTCATGGCTATTTTCATAAAAAATGGGGGTTGTGTGGCCATTGATCGTCGACCAGAGGCTCATACACCTCACCCCACATATGTTTCCTTGCCATAGATCACATTCTTGGATTTCTGGTGGAGACCATTTCTTGGTCAAAAATCCGTAGGTGTTAGCCTTCGGTATTATTGAAAATGGTCGTTCATGGCTATTTTCGACAAAAATGGGGGTTGTGTGGCCATTGATCATCGACCAGACGCTCATACACCTCACCCCACATATGTTTCCTTGCCATAGATCACATTCTTGGATTTCTGGTGGAGACCATTTCTTGGTCTAAAATCCGTAGGTGTTAGCCTCTAGTATTATTGAAAATGGTCGCTCATGGCTATTTTCAAGGTCGCTCATGGCTATTTTCATAAAAAATGGGGGTTGTGTGGCCATTTATCATCGACTAGAGGCTCATAAACCTCACCCCACATATGTTTCCTTGCCATAGATTACATTCTTGGATTTCTGGTGGAAACCATTTCTTGGTTAAAAACTCGTACGTGTTAGCCTTCGGTATTATTGAAAATGGTCATTCATGGCTATTTTTGGCAAAATGGGGGTTGTGTGGCCATTGATCATCGACCAGAGGCTCGTACACCTCACCCCACATATGTTTCCTTGCCATAGATCACATTCTTGGATTTCTGGTGGAGACCATTTCTTGGTCAAAAATCCGTACGTGTTAGCCTTTGGTATTTTTGAAAATGATCATTCATGGCTATTTTCGACAAAAATGGGGGTTGTGTGGCCATTGATCATCGACTAGAGGCTCATACACCTCACCCCACATATGTTTCCTTGCCATAGATCACATTCTTGGATTTCTGGTGGAGACCATTTCTTGGTCAAAAATCCGTAGGTGTTAGCCTTCGGTATTATTGAAAATGGTCATTCATGGCTATTTTCGACAAAAATGGGGGTTGTGTGGCCATTGATCATCGACCAGACGCTCATACACCTCACCCCACATATGTTTCATTGCCATAGATCACATTCTTGGATTTCTGGTGGAGACCATTTCTTGGTCTAAAATCTGTAGGTGTTAGCCTCTAGTATTATTGAAAATGGTCGCTCATGGCTATTTTCAAGGTCGCTCATGGCTATTTTCATAAAAAATGGAGCTTGTGTGGCCATTTATCATCGACTAGAGGCTCATAAACCTCACCCCACATATGTTTCCTTGCCATAGATTACATTCTTGGATTTCTGGTGGAGACCATTTCTTGGTTAAAAACTCGTACGTGTTAGCCTTCGGTATTATTGAAAATGGTCATTCATGGCTATTTTCGGCAAAATGGGGGTTGTGTGGCCATTGATCGTCGACCAGAGGCTCATACACCTCACCCCACATATGTTTCCTTGCCATAGATCACATTCTTGGATTTCTGGTGGAGACCATTTCTTGGTCAAAAATCCGTAGGTGTTAGCCTTCGGTATTATTGAAAATGGTCGTTCATGGCTATTTTCGACAAAAATGGGGGTTGTGTGGCCATTGATCATCGACCAGACGCTCATACACCTCACCCCACATATGTTTCCTTGCCATAGATCACATTCTTGGATTTCTGGTGGAGACCATTTCTTGGTCTAAAATCCGTAGGTGTTAGCCTTCAATGTCATTGAAAATGGTCGTTCATGGCTATTTTCGACAAAAATTAGGGTTGTGTGGCCATTGATCGTCGACCAGAGGCTCATACACCTCACCCCACATATGTTTCCTTGCCATAGATCACATTCTTGGATTTCTGGTGGAGACCATTTCTTGGTCAAAAATCCGTAGGTGTTAGCCTTCGGTATTATTGAAAATGGTCGTTCATGGCTATTTTCGACAAAAATGGGGGTTGTGTGGCCATTGATCATCGACCAGACGCTCATACACCTCACCCCACATATGTTTCCTTGCCATAGATCACATTCTTGGATTTCTGGTGGAGACCATTTCTTGGTTAAAAACTCGTACGTGTTAGCCTTCGGTATTATTGAAAATGGTCATTCATGGCTATTTTCGGCAAAATGGGGGTTGTGTGGCCATTGATCATCGACCAGAGGCTCGTACACCTCACCCCACATATGTTTCCTTGCCATAGATCACATTCTTGGATTTCTGGTGGAGACCATTTCTTGGTTAAAAATCCGTACGTGTTAGCCTTTGGTATTTTTGAAAATGGTCATTCATGGCTATTTTCGACAAAAATGGGGGTTGTGTGGCCATTGATCATCGACTAGAGGCTCATACACCTCACCCCACATATGTTTCCTTGCCATAGATCACATTCTTGGATTTCTGGTGGAGACCATTTCTTGGTAAAAAATCCGTAGGTGTTAGCCTTCGGTATTATTGAAAATGGTCGTTCATGGCTATTTTCGACAAAAATGGGGGTTGTGTGGCCATTGATCATCGACCAGACGCTCATACACCTCACCCCACATATGTTTCCTTGCCATAGATCACATTCTTGGATTTCTGGTGGAGACCATTTCTTGGTCTAAAATCCGTAGGTGTTAGCCTCTAGTATTATTGAAAATGGTCGCTCATGGCTATTTTCAAGGTCGCTCATGGCTATTTTCATAAAAAATGGGGGTTGTGTGGCCATTTATCATCGACTAGAGGCTCATAAACCTCACCCCACATATGTTTCATTGCCATAGATTACATTCTTGAATTTCTGGTGGAAACCATTTCTTGGTTAAAAACTCGTACGTGTTAGCCTTCGGTATTATTGAAAATGGTCATTCATGGCTATTTTCGGCAAAATGGGGGTTGTGTGGCCATTGATCGTCGACCAGAGGCTCATACACCTCACCCCACATATGTTTCCTTGTCGTAGATCACATTCTTGGATTTCTGGTGGAGACCATTTCTTGGTCAAAAATCCGTATGTGTTAGCCTTCGATATTATTGAAAATGGTCATTCATGGCAATTTTCGGCAAAATGGGGGTTGTGTGGCCATTGATCGTCGACCAGAGGCTCATACACCTCACCCCACATATGTTTCCTTGTCGTAGATCACATTCTTGGATTTCTGGTGGAGACCATTTCTTGGTCAAAAATCAGTAGGTGTTAGCCTTCGATATTATTGAAAATGGTCGTTCATGGCTATTTTCGACAAAAATGGAGGTTGTGTGGCCATTGATCATCGACTAGAGGCTCATACACCTCACCCCACATATGTTTCCTTGCCATAGATCACATTCTTGGATTTCTGGTGGAGACCATTTCTTGGTCAAAAATCCGTAGGTGTTAGCCTTCGGTATTATTGAAAATGGTCGTTCATGGCTATTTTCGACAAAAATGGGGGTTGTGTGGCCATTGATCATCGACCAGACGCTCATACACCTCACCCCACATATGTTTCCTTGCCATAGATCACATTCTTGGATTTCTGGCGGAGACCATTTCTTGGTCTAAAATCCGTAGGTGTTAGCCTCTAGTATTATTGAAAATGGTCGCTCATGGCTATTTTCAAGGTCGCTCATGGCTATTTTCATAAAAAATGGGGGTTGTGTGGCCATTTATCATCGACTAGAGGCTCATAAACCTCACCCCACATATGTTTCCTTGCCATAGATTACATTCTTGGATTTCTGGTGGAAACCATTTCTTGGTTAAAAACTTGTACGTGTTAGCCTTCGGTATTATTGAAAATGGTCACTCATGGCTATTTTCGGCAAAATGGGGGTTGTGTGGCCATTGATCGTCGACCAGAGGCTCATACACCTCACCCCACATATGTTTCCTTGTCGTAGATCACATTCTTGGATTTCTGGTGGAGACCATTTCTTGGTCAAAAATCCGTAGGTGTTAGCCTTCGATATTATTGAAAATGGTCATTCATGGCTATTTTCGGCAAAATGGGGGTTGTGTGGCCATTGATCGTCGACCAGAGGCTCATACACCTCACCCCACATATGTTTCCTTGTCGTAGATCACATTCTTGGATTTCTGGTGGAGACCATTTCTTGGTCAAAAATCCGTAGGTGTTAGCCTTCGATATTATTGAAAATGGTCGTTCATGGCTATTTTCGACAAAAATGGGGGTTGTGTGGCCATTGATCATCGACCAGAGGCTCATACACCTCACCCCACATATGTTTCCTTGCCATAGATCACATTCTTGGATTTCTGGTGGAGACCATTTCTTGGTCAAAAATCCGTAGGTGTTAGCCTTCGGTATTATTGAAAATGGTCGTTCATGGCTATTTTCGACAAAAATGGGGGTTGTGTGGCCATTGATCATCGACCAGACGCTCATACACCTCACCCCACATATGTTTCCTTGCCATAGATCACATTCTTGGATTTCTGGTGGAGACCATTTCTTGGTCTAAAATCCGTAGGTGTTAGCCTCTAGTATTATTGAAAATGGTCGCTCATGGCTGTTTTCAAGGTCGCTCATGGCTATTTTCATAAAAAATGGGGGTTGTGTGGCCATTGATCGTCGACCAGAGGCTCATACACCTCACCCCACATATGTTTCCTTGCCATAGATCACATTCTTGGATTTTTGGTGGAGACCATTTCTTGGTCAAAATTCCGTAGGTGTTAGCCTTCGGTATTATTGAAAATGGTCGTTCATGGCTATTTTCGACAAAAATGGGGGTTGTGTGGCCATTGATCATCGACCAGACGCTCATACACCTCACCCCACATATGTTTCCTTGCCATAGATCACATTCTTGGATTTCTGGTGGACACCATTTCTTGGTCTAAAATCCGTAGGTGTTAGCCTCTAGTATTATTGAAAATGGTCGCTCATGGCTATTTTCAAGGTCGCTCAAGGCTATTTTCATAAAAAATGGGGGTGTTGGGGACTTGCTCTCAAATGCTATGAATTAAGAACAAGGCAACATAAAATGTTAAATATCAATGCCCTTCGTCCGCCGAAACGTTATCTCCAGAAGGATCTAATGAACTTCGGACGAAGGTCACGAATATGATATTACAAAGGTTTCACCTTCGTAATTAAACTTATAAAGATAATATAAAGTAAAGTTGAAACATGAAACATTGCAAATAAACATCTTGAAAACAAATGATGTCATTCATATGTCTTATTATATGAATTTAAGATGTTTGAATACAACGATTAAATACATTTATACCTTTGCCTTGACAAGCAATCCGAATGATGCGTTAGTGATTACCGGAATGCGTGAACAGTAAAGGAATACTGTTCACTATTTATAGGTACAGGACACAGCCTGTGAGGAATTACAATTATGCCCCTCATAGAAGTTTACAACATCGACTCAGATCTTTATGGACTAAAAGGTCATTCCATCTTTAAGTCGGTTTCCAATACCGAAGCTTCATGAAGAAGAACCTTCGGTCATCTCATACAAACAGCTTCAGCCGAAAGCCGCTTCTTCCTAGAAGACCTTCGGCGACGAAGCATAGACCCAACAGTAGCCCCTTTCGCGGTGCTAGATCGTTTTTCGTAACGAGCTTGATCCGTGAAAAAAGTCTCTTAAGCTTCGGGGAGCCGAAGGTCCGAAAAAACACCTTCCCTGAGCTCGTTGTCGAGAAACGATTCAGTTTCCCGGCGCGTAATGGTCCCACCTTGCAGAGTTACTGTGCATTCCTGCGGTCCACCGCGCAGCGAGTGCAAGCGGGCGTCCGCCTAGTGTAAAAATCCTGGCGCTTCGCCTTCTTACCTGCAGTACTATATAAACAAACGAGTAGGTGTGAAGTTACCACAGCATTCATTGCTATTTGCACTGTTTCGCTGCCAAATTTTTTAGCCATCGCCGAAGCTCGACTTTCGGAATCGAACGAAGCTCCAGCTTGAAGCCTGCTTCGTCAGAAGAAAATACTTCGGAAGAAAAAAGTATTAAATTTCTACAAATTCATAATCAAATGGCCAGAATACGCTCTACCGCCAGGGTTGAGCATGATGGGGACGAAGCTGAAGGTTCGGAGACTGTTCCCATCTCCGAAGCGATGCAGAGGTCCGGACTGGTAACTTCGGAGAAGATCCCTAGTGATGATGCAGGACAAGCAGAACAAGCAATTGCTGAAGCAGAAGAAGAAGATAATGGGGAAACTGATCCCGAAGATGATTACCGCATTGCCATGCCAAGCAAGCCCAGCCACTTGGACTTCGGGAAATCTACTATTTCGAAGGCTGATCTCTCCAAGATGGTGAAGTCGGGCTTTTTTAATGAAAATCAGAAGAAGCTATTACGCTTCGGAGGAGAAGAGACTACCCCAAAGCCGGAGAAGGACGAAATTGTTATTTTCAAAAGCTTTCTAAAGGCTGGATTAAGATTCCCTCTACATGGGATTATTGCAGAGGTACTGAAGAGGTTCGGTATCTATTTTCACCAGCTGACCCCTAACGCCATCGTTAGGCTTAGCGTTTATATCTGGGCACTCCGAAGCCAAGCGGTGGAACCATTTGCGGACATCTTTTGTCGGGTCCACGAGCTGCATTATCAGACGAAGGCTAGAAAGGATGGACTGCACGACAATTTTGGTTGCTATAACTTCGCCTATCGGAAAACCACAAAATTTCCGGTAATCAGCTACCGAAGCAAATGGGCAGCAGGCTGGAAGTCAGAGTGGTTCTATGTCAAGGTTGATGACGACAAGGAGAAGCTTGTGCAAAGTCCACTGGAACTAATCTTCGGAGAAACCCGACCTCGCTGCAACATGACACCCGAAGGTCCAACACAACAAGCAATGGATGAATTCAGAAATATTGCAGAGCATATCAGTACAAGGGACCTGGTTCAGGAGTTTTTGGCTTTCAAAGTTTTTCCTAGTTTGAAAGAATGGGAAATGCCGAAACTAAAGGGGGAGAAGAAAGAAGGTGAACTTGTACGTTTACCTTACTATTTCAAGTTTAAAAAGTACTTTAAAACACCTTGCCAAGAGTGGCTAGATACAATTGAAGTAATGTGCAATGAAATACTTGGCAATTATTCCAAAAAAGAAGATCAATTGATGACTGCGGCCTTCGGCACCCGTCCGAAGCGAAGACTAAACCGAGTGTTGGACGCCTTGGGTTTTGAATACCCTGATTATGAAAATCTGAACAAAGGTGCCGGAGGCCAGAAAAGGAAGAGGATAACCGAAGCCTCAAATAAAGATGAAGAAGAGACACCAAAGAAGAAGATTCCAAAGAAGAAGAAAGCATCTTCTCCGAAACGAAAAATATCCGACGAAGAAAAATCCCCCGCATCACCCTCTGCCACTGATGTGGAGGCAATTCTGAAGGTAATGACTGAATCCATGCCTGCGAAGCTAAGTCCACTAGGGCCTCAACTGACAAAATTTTTTCAGAAGGAAAAGGAGCCCGAAAGAATGAAGAAAACGACTAAAGTAAAAAGACAGAGGATGATCGGTGTGACAGAGGTAATTGACAAGACACCGCCAAGAGCTTCAACTCAAAAAACACCAGCGGCTGCGGAAGGGACAAATATTGAAATTACACCTTCGGAGGTCGCGGTTGCCGAAGCTGCCTCAGCTGAAGATTTGAACCTGGAGAGCACAGTCGAACACATTGACAAAATACTGCTAGATATGGCTGCAGAAGAAGCTACCACCGCCGCCGAAGAGGCCGTGACCACAGCGTCGGGGAAAGGAAAGGAAATTGCTGATGAAGTTTTAGAAAACGAAGCCTTCATGTTCCAGAATTTAATTGGAGAAAAACTATCAAAAGCTGAAATAGAAGAGCTTAGAGAGTATGCCAAATCCTGCGGATACAAACCTGGAGCACTCCTCTTCGGAGGCATTGATGATGAAAAATTAGATTGTATTCGAGATCAGACTGGAGCCAAAGTTATCGGTACTCTGTCAAAGAGTATCGGCTTTCCGAAGCTAGAAACAGACATCAGCCGCTACCGACGACAACATATCGTTGGTAGTTTATTTTATTCCAATTTCAAGGTGAACTACTTTTTCCCTTAACTTTTATTGTTTCTAATAATGGAGACATGCCTGACGAAGGTTATTTTTGTGCAGAGTATGCTGTTGAGCAAGGCCTTGAAAATGCAACAAGATTTTGAAGACAAAAAGCACGAAGTTATAATTGAAAATTTGGAAAACAGAATAAAGGAGCAATCAGATGCTATCGAGAAAAAGAACTTTGAGCTCCATGCAACCGAAGGTTTATTGGCGGAAGCCGAAGCAAAAATAACAGAACTGAACACGAAGCTTCTCCGTCAATCTGAGCAGTTCGAACGAGAAAAGCAAGATCTTAATGCAAAAATTGAAGCCGAAGCTCAACAAAATTTGGATTTGAGAAAACTATTGACAAGCCTTCAAGAAAAATGTTTGGAATTTAGCAACAAATGCATTCAACGATTAAGAAAAATTTTCTACTCAATTGGAACCAGCAGTGAAAAATTCACCCCCTCAGCTGAAGATCTTTGACCATATTGAGGGTGAGATTGACGAGCTCGACGAAGTCATAGCTGGGCACGGTGATTTCTGTGCCTGGGTGGCTTCTCGAGGCACCGCCGCAGCCTTCCTAAAAGCTGGCTGCGATCACGGAAAGATTGTCAATAGACCGAATTTCACTTTATCACCATCAATCTTAGATGACATTCCTGATCTCGCCCGAAGTATCTCGAATAGATTTGTAAAAATGATATGGACAAAAGGTGGGCGAGAAAAGGCTGGAGACGAAGCTCGGAGTCATCTCGAACCAGTAAGGAATCATACCTTGTGCTTACCTCTTCCTTCAAGCTTGACTTTGACTTACAACAACCTTATTCATGTAGGATGACGAAGCCGAAACTGATGACTAAAAAATGACGCCGAAGCTGAAGCTCCTTGAAGATTAAATAGTACACTGTAGACAGTACTTGAGAAATTTTTGAGATAACTTTGTAAATGTAACTAAAACTTGTCTTTAATGTATTCTGTTCATACCTTGTAATATGTTCTTACCCTTCCATTGATGTATGAGAAGTGCTTTGATGTGGACGAAATTTCCTTTTTTGAGCCGAAGGCGAAAAAACACCTTCCCTTCTTTTCGTACGCAGCAAAGCATAAAAAACAGCATTTCCCTTCTTTCCGAAGCTCTCCCTTTTTGTAGACGAAGCTCTTTTTTTTTCTTTTTGCCGAAGCACCTACTTATGCCATGATGATGATTATCCTACATATGCCTGGATGAATGTTTATGAATGCAAATGCTATGATGTAATGTGATGTGCAAATGAATGTTCAAACGCGTATCCGAAGCCATACTCATGGCTACTATTTCCTTAAAAACAATCACACCTCAGCTCTGCATTCCCTTGGGAACGACTTTGGAGCTTCTTCGCCTTTACTTTTGGCGGAATCAGCATTGACTTTTCGCTGTAAGCTCTGCATTCCCTTAGGAACGACTTTGGAGCTTCTTCGCCTTTACTTTTGGCGGAATCAGCGTTGACTTTTCGCTGTAGGCTCTGCATTCCCTTAGGAACGACTTTGGAGCTTCTTCGCCTTTACTTTTTGGCACTCGATGGTGCGTTCTCAGCTTTTACATTTACAATTTTGGGGGATTTTTCTCTTATAGAACTAAAAAAGGAAATTACATGTGACGGCCCCATTAAAAACCTTTCTCCCCCTTCAGAAAGGAAAAGGGTGCCATGAAAGAAAAAAAAATATGAAAAATTACATCGAGTTATACATAATATCGCCGAAGCTCATCCGCATTCCAAGATCTAGGAATGTCGTTGCCGTCCATATCCTTCAATCTGTATGAACCAGGTCTTGACGAAGATGCTACTAAGAAAGGTTCATCCCATTTCAACTGCAACTTGCCTACTGTTTCTGGGTTAGCCACTCTCCGAAGCACCAAGTGTCCTGGCTCAATATTCTTTAGCCGAACCTTTCTATCTCGCCACTTGATTGTTTCGGCTTGATATTTATTGATGTTCTCCACAGCTTGCAGCCTGATCCCTTCTAAAGCATCTTTTTCCACAGAACAAGCAGCTTCGGAACCTGATTCTGCCGAAGCTACTACTCTTATTGATCCGGTTTTAGCTTCCTCCGGAGTTATTGCTTCGTCACCGAATAATAACTTGAATCGAGTAAAGCCTGTAGACCTTGATGTAGTTGTATTGTGGCTCCACACCACTTTGGTTAACTGATCTGGCCACTTTCCCCTGGGTTGATTGAAGATTAACTTCATTATTCCTGTCATAATAATGCCATTGGCTCTTTCAACAAGTCTGTTTGATTCCGGATGCCTGACTGATGCAAAATGGATCTTCGTACCAATTTGATCACAGAAATCCCTGAAAGCTTCGGAATCAAACTGTGTTCCATTATCCACAGTGATAGCCTTCGGTACCCCGAAACGACAAACAATATTCTGCTAGAAAAACTTTTGAACGGTGGCCGAAGTTATTGTGGCTAAAGGCTTTGCCTCAATCCATTTAGAAAAATATTCCACCGCAACTACAACATATCTTAGGTTCCCTTGGGCCGGTGGTAACGGACCTAACAAGTCAAGGCCCCACCTTTGTAATGGCCATATGGGTTGTATGAGTTGTGTTAAGGACGAAGGTTGTTTTTGATCTCTTGCACATTTCTGACAACCTTCGCACTTTTGAACTAATTCCGCTGCGTCCGAGGCTGCCTTCGGCCAATAAAACCCCTGACGGAAAACCTTTCCAAGTAACGGCCTAGATCCAATGTGAGATCCACACAGGTCTGCATGTATTTCTTTCATCAACTCTATGCCTTCGGCTCTAGATAAACACTTGAGTAGCGGAGCACAAACTCCATGTTTGTACAACTCCCCTTCTATCATGACATATGGACGAGCTCTTGCCTCTATCCTCCTGTTATAAGCTTCGTCATCTGAAAGAAATTTACCCTGTAGGTAAGAGATGATCTCAGTTCTCCAATCTTCACTATAAACAGGAGATATATTGAGGACTGCTCTTTCAAGAAGTTCCACCGAAGGTGCTTTTATTGTTTCGAAGAACACATCCGAAGGTAAGGGCAGCCCCTGTGCCGCTGATTTAGCTAGCAAATCGGCATGCTCATTTTGTCCTCGAGGGATATTTTTAACAGAAAATCCTTCGAAGGAAGCTTCAACTCTTCGGACCATGTCCAGATATTTTTCAAGCTTCAGATCTTTAGCCTTGCAACTCTTGTCAATATGACCCGAAACAACCTGGGAATCAGTTTTAAGTATGGCCCTTCTGATTCCCATTGCTTTTAGCTTCCGAAGACCCAGAAGCAAGGCTTCATACTCGGCGATGTTATTTGTGCAACTAAAATCAAGCTTTGCCGCATAGCAAGTTTTAACTTTGGAAGGTGAAACCAACACAGCAGCTGCTCCTGCTCCGAAGGTTCCCCAAGACCCATCGCAAAACACTATCCATGCTTCGGCATCTTTATTTGTTTCTTCCTCCTGAGCCCCTGGCGTCCAGTCAGCAATGAAATCTGCTAACGCCTGGGACTGAATCGAAGATCTATGAACATATTCAATACAGAATTCGTTGAGCTCTGCAGCCCATTTTCCAATCCTTCCAGTAGCTTCTCTATTTCTCATAATATCCTTCAACGGCTGTGAAGAAGGAACAACAATATTGTATGCTTGAAAGTAATGCCGAAGTTTCCTGGATGCCATCAAAACAGCATACAACACCTTCTCCAATTCTGTATAGTTTTTCTTTGATATACTAAGAACTTCAGATACAAAATACACTGGGACCTGCTTTTTGACTTGGCCATCAAGCTTCTCCTGGACAAGTGCTGCACTCACCGCTGAGTGCGAAGCTGCCACATATAATAACAAAGGAGCCCCTGGCGTTGGTGGAGTTAATGTTGTTAAATCTATCAGGTATTGTTTCAATTCCTCGAAGGCTTTTTGTTGGCTTGGTCCCCATTGAAAGACTTCGGCTGATTTCAGCACTTCGAAGAATGGTAAGTATCTCTCCGCTGATCTGGATATGAATCTATTGAGAGATGCCAACCTTCCTGTCAATCTTTGAGCTCCCTTTTTTGTAGTTGGTGGCTCCATCCGAAGTGTAGCTTCAATTTTAATTGGATTAGCTTCGATTCCCTTTGTTGAAACCAAACATCCAAGAAATTTCCCCTTCTTTACTCCAAAAACACATTTTTCTGGATTCAATTTTAAGCCAGCTTGTCTGAAATTGGCGAAGGTCTCCTGTAAATCAGCAATATGATTCTCCTGTTTCGTGCTTTTTACAATGATGTCATCAACATAAGTTAGCACATTTCTGCCTATCTGAGACTGGAGAACCCTCGCAGTCATTCTGCTGAAACTTCCTCCAGCGTTTTTGAGCCCCTCAGGCATCCGAAGATAGCAATACGTGCCACTTGGAGTTATGAAGCTAGTCTTCGGCTCATCTTCCTTTTTCATCCAGATTTGGTGGTAGCCTGAATAACAGTCTAACAGACTCATGAGTTCTGAAGAAGCTGCTGCATCAACTAAAGAGTCTATCCTTGGCAATGGGAATTCATCCTTCGGACAAGCCTTGTTAAGATCTGTAAAATCGATACACATTCGCCACTTGCCATTGGCCTTTTTTACCATAACAGTGTTAGCTAGCCATTCTGGATACTTTACTTCTCTGATAACTCCTGCACTGAGGAGTCTTTTGACTTCATTACGAGCACCTTCGGCTTTATCATCTGACATTTTCCGAAGCCTCTGCTTTCTGGGTCTGAAGGATGGATCAACATTGAGCGAGTGCTCAATAACATCCCTATTAACTCCGCAAAGATCATTGGCTGACCATGCAAAAACATCTTTGTTGTTGAACAAAAACCTTATCAAGGTTTTCTCTTGTTCTTCGAATAACTGAGAGCCCAACAGCACCTTCTGCTCTGCTATGTCCTCACATAAGAGCATGGGCTTCGGCTGATCTGCTGAAGCTGCTTTCTCCCTTCTGAATTTGTATTGTTCACAAGCTTCAGCTCCATCTATGTTATGGATTGCTTTTGAGTCAGTCCAGTTTCCTTCGGCCCTTCTGGCAGCTTCCTGACTTCCATGGATAGCGATGGGTCCTTGATCCGAAGGTATCTTCATGCAGAGATAAGCAGGATGAAGAATTGCTTCGAAAGCATTGAGGGTGCCACGACCAATGATTGCATTGTAAGGATATTCCATGTCAACAATGTCAAACACGACTTGCTCAGTTCTGGTGTTGTTGATGAACCCGAAGGTCACTGGCATGGTGATCTTGCCCAGTGCTACAATCTGTCTTCCTCCGAAGCCACAGAGAGGATGTGTAGCATCATGAATCTTATCTTCTGGCTCTTGCATTTGTCTGAAGGCCTTAGCAAATATGATATCAGCTGCACTACCTGTGTCAACCAAGACATTGTGGACCAGAAATCCTTTGATAACACAAGAGATAACCATGGCATCGTTGTGTGGGTAATCCTTGAGCTGAAGATCCTCTTGGGAGAAGGTAATGGGAATGT
Organism: Zea mays; assembly: GCF_902167145.1. Lineage (NCBI taxonomy): Eukaryota > Viridiplantae > Streptophyta > Magnoliopsida > Poales > Poaceae > Zea > Zea mays. The sequence continues at coordinate 38,533 of NW_023367255.1, forward strand.
GAGACCATCTTGACTTGATGAAGGGTCCCTGCACCCCAACATGCTGTACCCTTCTCTGTGCTTCTTTTTTCTGCTTCTTATTGGCTGGCTCTGAGGACGAACCACCTGTAATCGGGAGCACCAGCTTCGGGTCCGAAGCAGCTCCAGCTCGATCATTGAACGAAGCCATCAGCTCAAAAAGTGGAAGTGAGTTCACCGGAGGTGGGCGCCAATGTTGGGGACTTGCTCTCAAATGCTATGAATTAAGAACAAGGCAACATAAAATGTTAAATATCAATGCCCTTCGTCCGCCGAAACGTTATCTCCAGAAGGATCTAATGAACTTCGGACGAAGGTCACGAATATGATATTACAAAGGTTTCACCTTCGTAATTAAACTTATAAAGATAATATAAAGTAAAGTTGAAACATGAAACATTGCAAATAAACATCTTGTAAACAAATGATGTCATTCATATGTCTTATTATATGAATTTAAGATGTTTGAATACAACGATTAAATACATTTATACCTTTGCCTTGACAAGCAATCCGAATGATGCGTTAGTGATTACCGGAATGCGTGAACAGTAAAGGAATACTGTTCACTATTTATAGGTACAGGACACAGCCTGTGAGGAATTACAATTATGCCCCTCATAGAAGTTTACAACATCGACTCAGATCTTTATGGACTAAAAGGTCATTCCATCTTTAAGTCGGTTTCCAATACCGAATCTTCATGAAGAAGAACCTTCGGTCATCTCATACAAACAGCTTCAGCCGAAAGCCGCTTCTTCCTAGAAGACCTTCGGCGACGAAGCATAGACCCAACAGGGGGTTGTGTGGCCATTTATCATCGACTAGAGGCTCATAAACCTCACCCCACATATGTTTCCTTGCCATAGATTACATTCTTGGATTTCTGGTGGAAACCATTTCTTGGTTAAAAACTCGTACGTGTTAGCCTTCAGTATTATTGAAAATGGTCATTCATGGCTATTTTCGGCAAAATGGGGGTTGTGTGGCCATTGATCATCGACCAGAGGCTCATACACCTCACCCCACATATGTTTCCTTGTCGTAGATCACATTCTTGGATTTCTGGTGGAGACCATTTCTTGGTCAAAAATCCATAGGTGTTAGCCTTCGATATTATTGAAAATGGTCGTTCATGGCTATTTTCGACAAAAATGGGGGTTGTGTGGCCATTGATTATCGACCAGAGGCTCATACACCTCACCCCACATATGTTTCCTTGCCATAGATCACATTCTTGGATTTCTGGTGGAGACCATTTCTTGGTCAAAAATCCGTAGGTGTTAGCCTTCGGTATTATTGTAAATGGTCATTCATGGCTATTTTCGACAAAAATGGGGGTTGTGTGGCCATTGATCATCGACCAGAGGCTCATACACCTCACCCCACATATGTTTCCTTGCCATAGATCACATTCTTGGATTTCTGGTGGAGACCATTTCTTGGTCAAAAATCCGTAGGTCTTAGCCTCTAATATTATTGAAAATGGTCGCTCATGGGCTATTTTCAAGGTCGCTCATGGCTATTTTCATAAAAATGGGGGTTGTGTGGCCATTTATCATCGACTAGAGGCTCATAAACCTCACCCCACATATGTTTCCTTGCCATAGATTACATTCTTGGATTTCTGGTGGAAACCATTTCTTGGTTAAAAACTCGTACGTGTTAGCCTTCGGTATTATTGAAAATGGTCATTCATGGCTATTTTCGGCAAAATGGGGGTTGTGTGGCCATTGATCGTCGACCAGAGGCTCATACACCTCACCCCACATATGTTTCCTTGTCGTAGATCACATTCTTGGATTTCTGGTGGAGACAATTTCTTGGTCAAAAATCCGTAGGTGTTAGCCTTTGATATTATTGAAAATGGTCGTCATGGCTATTTTCGACAAAAATGGGGGTTGTGTGGCCATTGATCATCGACCAGAGGCTCATACACCTCACCCCACATATGTTTCCTTGCCATAGATCACATTCTTGGATTTCTGGTGGAGACCATTTCTTGGTCAAAAATCCGTAGGTGTTAGCCTTCGGTATTATTGTAAATGGTCATATCATGGCTATTTTCGACAAAAATGGGGTTGTGTGGCCATTGATCATCGACCAGAGGCTCATACACCTCACCCCACATATGTTTCCTTGCCATAGATCACATTCTTGGATTTCTGGTGGAGACCATTTCTTGGTCAAAATCCGTAGGTCTTAGCCTCTAATATTATTGAAAATGGTCGCTCATGGCTATGTTCATAAAAAAATGGGGGTTGTGTGGCCATTTATCATCGACTAGAGGCTCATAAATCTCACCCCACATATGTTTCCTTGCCATAGATCACATTCTTGGATTTTTGGTGGAGACCATTTCTTGGTCAAAAACTCGTACGTGTTAGCCTTCGGTATTATTGAAAATGGTCGTTCATGGCTATTTTCGGCAAAATGGGGGTTCTGTGGCCATTGATCATCGACCAGAGGCTCGTACACCTCACCCCACATATGTTTCCTTGCCATAGATCACATTCTTGGATTTCAGGTGGAGACCATTTCTTGGGCAAAAATCTGAATGTGTTAGCCTTTGGTATTTTTGAAAATGGTCATTCATGGCTATTTTCGACAAAATGGGGGTTGTGTGGCCATTGATCTTCGACCAGAGGCTCATACACCTCACTACACATATGTTTCCTTGCCATAGATCACATTCTTGGATTTATGGTGGAGACCATTTCTTGGTCAAAAATCCGTAGGTGTTAGCCTTCAGTGTCATTGAAAATGGTCGTTCATGGCTATTTTCGACAAAAAAATAGGGTTGTGTGGCCATTGATCGTCGACCAGAGGCTCA